>NC_051181.1:27983937-28123936 GCF_013339695.2 Rhipicephalus sanguineus | reverse complement strand
GCAGGCAATATTCACTTTCATAGGGCTATAGGAGAAGGAAACACATTCATTGCACACATCTTTTCTGCGTTTAAACTGCGGAATATCTTGATATTTTTACGAAATATTTCTTCTTAAACACAGTGTACAAAATTGGTGAACTCTTCCGCAGAAATGCAACCTTGAAATGGGGCGTGTATACCTATTAACATGTTCTCTGTTTTCACTATTCTTTTAAGTAGAGAAAGGTATGTACGTTTCTACAAGCGTTTTCGTGTCTTTTGCTGAGACAGTTTGTTGATCAGCTCTTCAACATTTACCCTCCTAAGAACCTCCGTCTCTACGCTCAGCAGTGACAAATCACTGAGGCGGCTGTCGGTAATCGTTGATCGAAGCCTGTTTTTGATCAATTTCAGTTTGCTGAATGATCGTTCACCAGTGCAATTTGTGACCATTAAGCAAAAAAAAAAATTCTAAGAGCCACATCGACATCAGGGAAAGAACCGTCAAGCTTTTCACGAATTAGAAGTTCAAAAGTGTTAAAAGAAGTTCAAAAGTGATGGTCAGTTGAAGACCCCCACCACAACGCTCAAGCAATTGCGGTGAGGGTCTGCTGGCGGCCAGATAGTGGATATATGTTGTAGATATTTCCTGCGCACAACCTTTACCAAGTGATGGTCTCTTAAGTTTCCCTATATAACCACCAAGCAGGAATTAAAGGCCAACTCCGGCGATTTTTCGAGGTCGATGGATCTCAATGAAATTCGCTGGCTACGTTCCTTTGCACGTTTCCGTCATTTATGCCAAATTACAGGCTTGAGACATGCGCAGATTGTTTGCAAATGAATTTTAAAGATTGTCTGAAAACGCCGTCCTGGCTTCCCAATTATTATTGCCAACATTGCGTCTGTGACGTCAGTATTGGGAAGGCGGCGGAAGTGACGCAGCCGAGGGCACCGCTAACTTCGGCGCTTCGGCCGATACAGCGAGCGTCTGCTGTGCACAAGGCGACAGACAGCGTTGGTTTGGCCGGCGCTTCGCTGGTCGTCCCGGCTGTCACAGTTTTCATACTCGGCGCCGGCGTGGCCGGCATTCCTTGCACGACTTCCGGTTCGTTCGTGACAACGTCTACGTCATACGTAGACACTACACTCAATTGGGTTTCGGTTTCGGTGTTGCGCTTTTATGCTTATTTAAAATTATTCTCCAATTTGCCGAGTATTTCTGCTATCGGGCCCGCAACAGGAGCGTCTCAGGAACATAAAAGCAGCATTACTTTGACATGGCCAAAATATCGCCGGAGTTGGCCTTTAAGACAGAACGGCAATGCCAGAAGCAAAGAATCGAACCATTACTCCTTCGGAGTCCTGGCATAATCAGGAAGTTCCGTACAATACAAATATTTCATGGTACGTTGTTTACACTATAATGAAAGCATACTATAGCATACCTATGCGTCAGCTTCATACCGGTTATTTTCGTTCAGCGCATTAAACGATATTTCAAACAGGAACCACTCTCTATGCGCCTTCGCATTGCGTGTTGGACCGTAGCTGCTAAAATCCTCGTCAGGCTGCTCTATGTGTCCATCCGCTGGATCAGCTCCTTCCCTCTACACGATGCATGGTCTTGGGCGAGTAAAAGGTTTTTACCACAGACTGCAGAACTGTGAGCTGACTTCAAGATTATGCACGTTATGCAACGAACAACCTCTTAGAAGCATGTATATTTATTATTGAAATAGACAATCTGTTTCTATCAGGGGAAAACAGCAGGAGGGTTAAACTTTTTCGAACAAAACAACGAAGTCGGCCATATTTTCTGGCCCTTGGGGGGCCCCCGAAAACCGGAGGGCCCGGTTCATTTGAACCCTGTGAACCCTGGATAATCCGCCCCTGGAAGGGCGGTAGACAGTCCCTTTAAGCTGCGGCCACTGCCGTTGGAGGAAGGTCCTTTTTGTAGCGTTAGCTACACTGGCCTAGCCAAGCCAGTTTCGCGTGCCTCCTCAAGAGCCGTGCTGCGCATGCGCGAGGATCAGTGATGCCACACAGCTGAGGCACCGGAGCCGGCACCTCCCGCGCACTCCGCAGCCGCCGCGCGCACTCCGCAGCCGCCGCGCGCGACTCTCCGCCGCCGGTCTGCGCTTTCCACAGGAGTGACATCACGGCCGTGCCAGACGTACTGGCGCCGGCGCGCGCACAGCTATTCGCCTTCGCTGTGCAGTCGCTGTCTGACACTGCGCTGGAGCCGCTTGATAGCGCCTCTGAATGGCGTTTTCCTGTGTGGCCATAGAGAAGGAGAGCGCAAATGCTGCTCAACGGCGCAGAAGAGCGGAGAAGCTTAACTCATATGATCCACAAGTTGTTGCCTGGAAAAATAAATATACATGACCCACATAACACGTATACCGTGTGTGTGTCATTGGAGCAGCAGTAAGCATGGTATTCAAGCTAATCCTAGACAATCGGGAAAGCTAAGAATAATCAGCTCAACCTTTGCTAACACTATGTTATCCTGGCATAGCCACTGCAACATTTTTTTACTTTATTTTTCGTTTCTTTTTTGCTTTTGCTTCACAAAACTGTAAGCGATGGTATTGCGCGCATCGTATTCTTCAGTGTTATCAGGAATTTGACGCTCTGCACTGCGTCTTGAATTTATCACTTTATATTTTTTGCAACTTAGACAGTCTTTCAAATGAAGCCGTGTCATGCACCACCTTTAATTCAATGCAATGCAATTTAGCTTTATTTGTGGTATTCCCCGAGGAGGCAGAGGCTAAAAGCTTTAATCGCGTGACGATATCCTCTTCTCCCCGGGGTTCGCAACAGGTGAAGTACAGAAATTAACACAGTAAAGCTATACATTTGTAGAAAACATATTATACACAAGAATAAATGGTAATCAAATGATACAACGGTATTATTTAAAACAATGCAAAGTGTTGATCAGAAGTATACAGGGTGGTGATAACAGGGGGGGAAAAGTTACATCTCCCACACAAGGGAACCACGAGGGGATGCGAAGCAGCATTGGGAGCGCACACCAAGTTTCCGTTACGTTCACTCGGCGTTTCCGCTGGTGTGTGAGCTTTGTATTTAGTGTTTGTGCTATCATTACCTTGTGTTTGTGCGTTGCTTTCCGTTAGCGCCGAATGAACGAGTGGCGCCGACGTTGACGTTGCAACTCATCTAAGCGGGAGCGAAGCGAGAATGACGGAAGCCGACCGAGCGCACGCGTTTATGTGCACAGGAACTGGGGGAGAGGAGAGAGTGTGTTACAGGCTGTATTTGGCTGCGGCGCTGCTGCATCACGTGGGAAGAGAGGATGCGCCGCGGCTGCAGCGGGGGGGGGGGGGGGGGGGGAGAGAGAGAAGGCGGGCGAACACTTGCGTAAAGGAGGAGAGTGAGAGAGAAAGTAGGCGCATGGCGCTGTGGAGCGCGGAAACCACCACCGACGACGGACACAGAGCCGAGCAAAAGCTGCTTCGCATTTAAAACAAAAGCAAAATCAAAGAAACAATAAAACACGAACACGTAGGCACACACACAAAAAAAGACATTTGCGCACATGAAAAATATTGTTTCAAGACAATTTATTATGTCCTGGTCATATTCATTAACAACAAAGAAGACATGTTATCCACTCAACATTTCAGAAAAATTTTAACTGAGGCCCATTTCATAATCACTTCATTATACATATTGCACTATCAAGAAGTATAGGTTTAAAGTGTTACAGAACACAAGAGTAATACATACGACTTTTAAATGGGAAACCGTATAGAGACAGGTACCGACTTCAGTAGTTTTCATAAGTGTCCTGAATATATCTTTAAATTTTTTTTGCTGAGTCAGTCCATCTGACTATGCCTGCGTATTTATTCAGGAAATACGCAATTTGATAATGTATTGTCCGTTTTCCGCAAATTTGTCCTGAATTTAGGTGGTCGACGTTCAACTTTCCTGAATTTAGACATGTGTCTACAACGAATTCTACAAATGCAACCTATGGATTTGACTATGTCTGCCGTGAAGTGAAATGTAAAATGTGTGCATTCCATGTCATGTTCTCATGGAACCATACTCCATACACTCACTTTATCAGATCTTGCCCACCAGTTTTGTTACATATTTGGTCGAGGTAAACAGCGCAAAAAACGAAGACAGAGTAAGGGAGGGACACAACACAAGCGCTGACTTTCAACTGAAAACTTTAATGAAGAAACACCAAACATATACATTTTTTTTGCGCATGCTCTGACAAAGCAAGGAAAAAAAAGAAGAAAACACTTCTGTGTGGCACGAGGCAACTATCTTAACAATGTTAGCGGTTACAATAATCTAAAAAAGATATTTCATTGTCATCGAGGGCAATTGACTGCTGAATGACGCAATTTTGCCCTGCCTTTTGAATTCTGTGGGCCTCGAATATTTCCCTTGTCAGCTGGTCCCCGGTGGCGGAAAAGAACCCTCGTTCTCGAAAATTCTGGCGTGCACCCGCAGTCCCGGCAGTGTTTGGCCAAGTGTGTCACGGGCGTTGTACTTCTGAGGGAATTTTGGTGCTCCCTCAGTCTCGTATTTACACAACACCCCGTCTGACCAATATAAACGTTTCTGCACGCGAAGGGTATGTTGTATACAACTCCAATGGCACATGGGACAAACATATTCTTGTGCTCGATGGGGCATGCATTGTTCACCAATGGGCCTTTTTCGGCGTGTTTCCGCACCGCCGCGCAAACATTGCCGACCTTATTCTTGGCCGCGAAAACTACTTCAATACCATGACGTGAGCCCAACTTCTTAAGCCTTCTCAAGAATTCAAAAGGCAGGGCAAAATTGCGCCAGTCAACAGTCAATTGCCCTTCATGACAATGAAATATCTTTTTTTAGATTATTGTAACCGCTAGCGTTGTTAAAATAGTTGCCTCGTGCCACACAGAAGTGTTTCCTTCTTTTTTTTTCCTTGCCTTGTGAGAGCATGCGCAAAAAAAATGTATATGTTTGGTGTTTCTTGATATAAGTTTTCAGCTGAAAGTCAACGCTCGTGTTGTGTCCATCCCTTACTCCGTCTTCGTTTTTTGCGCTGTTTACCTCGACCAACTATGAATCGTTACCAACTTGCCCAGCTATCAATTCTAGTTAGTTTTGTTACCGTCCGCGAAGATAAGAGAGAGACCCAAGTCTACGCTTAGTCGCAACGAATAGAAATGATGATACAGAGAGAAAGGGTGGCGAGTTCGCAGTAGGGGAGGGGGGGGGGGGTTACAGCATACAACAGCAAAAACCAACGAGGGAGAGAAGAATGCGCAATCTTGATTTCCTCTTCTCGAAAAGAACCGCCTAAGCTTCTGGTACTCAAGGCCGGTCGACGCTCGCGCGATAACGTTCAGATCGAGCTAGAGTTTACTCCCCCGGGATATCGAAGGGGTGGCACAACCGTGCTCTTCATCGCTGACGAGCAGCGTTTTCGGCGCTTCTACTTGCAAAGCGGGCACAGAAAAGACTACTGGCCGTCCGGATACGCCTGCCGCTTGCACCTGCATGGCAAACGAGAGATGTGCACCTAGCGATGGAACGGCTGAGAGCAGTAGGAGCATGGAAGCCAAGCTATCGCAAGAGCTTCCGAGGATATCGGTCTTCAACCCCCTCTCCGTCTTCAGCGCTGGAAGCATGGCCCGGAATAACTTCGTCAAGGTAACAATGAACAATGCTCATCTGTCTAAATTTGCTAAAAGACCCTGGATTGGATTAATTGCCAGCCGTACTGCTCAGGCTAATGTTGGACTGGCAAACGCACTTGCCGAAGTGCAATACTGCGACCAGACGACACGTGCAAGTCAGTGCAGTAGTGACTGGGCCCGCAGCGGCGTACTCCTCCTAGACACGGAGGACGGCTCTCGGTCAGTACACACACAAAAAAAAAAATCGTGCAGCTGATCCAATAGCAGTAAAATATCCTGCGATAATTGAGGTCCCATCAGCTGGATTACTCAGTACAATTGTTCTGCCTCTTTTGTACGCCGAACGCGCTTTCATTTCAGTTACGCCAGTAGAACGGAGCATTCACTTTGCTTTACACGTCATATCCGCATATGAGATAATTTCAATAGGTGCGGTCTCTGTATTTTAGCAGCGCAATGCCTATTAAACCTTACGAAACTACCCATCGTGGTAAAATCTGTGGTGTGATTTATCGCTGCATGGGACTAACTTTTGAAGGCGCCTTTGTGAACCTCGCTTCTTACTCGCGCAAGATAGCTTACGTTTGGCCAGTGGGCGTCAACGGCGCAGTTATTACAGTGAGGCACTAAACTTTCACGCAAAATTCTTTGTCGTGTGCTCTTGCCAATGGTTTCTTAAAGGGACACTAAAGGCAAATATTAAGTCGACGTTGATTGTTGAAATAGCGGTCCAGAAACCTCGTAGCGCTGCTTTTGTGCCAAGGAAGTGCTTATTTTGAAATAAAATCACGTTTTTAGTGGTCCGCATCGCGTTAGCGCGCTTCAAATCTCCCGCCTGAAAATACGACTCTCATACGTCACTGCTGCCATGCCCAACGTTGCCCGCTTTTACTGCGCGGCCGCCGACGCTAGTAGCAGCCGAGCGGAAGTAGCGGGACCCACAGTAGCAACAACGGCGCTGCGGCAAAGACTTGCTCGGATGGGCACATTCAAAGCCGTCACCAAGTTGCGGTTGGTCTCGTAATCCTCAGTACGAAAGTGCAGCGAGCACACGCGCAGAGGTTTTGACTGTTTAGCACACTGGCGCAATGGCATGACACTAAGCCACTTCGAGCGTAAGGGTTCATTCCGCGGCACCCAGTGAAAAGACACACCGGTTTCCTTGCTGCAGCACTGGCGTTGTGCACCATTCGGGCATCCGGCAATATCACACGCATGCGGCATTTTGTCGAACTTTCTGTCAGAGCGACCTTCACGAGCGCGCAAAACACGCACGGCAGTACGCGATCCCGAAACTACCACTGAGACGGGCGAGGCACAGCTCGGCGAAAACGGAACCTTTGAACCACGCGCGCCGTTCCCCATGGCAACGCCACGGAGGTTTTGTTTTCCATGAATCAAGCGGAAACGAACAAACAGCATTTTATTACGTCTTTTGATGCTCGGAATGTTCTTTTTTTACTGCTGCTAGTTTGATTACTAGTGATTTATTGTAGGCCGACTTCCCTACGTCATCGGGATCACTTCGAAAATGTCCCACTCGTGGCGCTCGTCATGTGATACATTTAGCTTAATTTCTCGGTAAGTAGGGCACTGCTGTTGATAATATTGCCGTTTTAGAAGTTGTCATACATTGGGCTTTCACTCTAACATAAATTGTTATTTGCCTTTAGTGTCCCTTTAACACAGTCGGAAATCTGTGAATTTGTCCGCAAAAATGCGCATAGGAAAGAATGGGGCCCACCTGCAAACCTACATAGGTGCGACGGCTGTTGGTCTATCGTGCGCGGTGAATCAGATTACCCACAAAATGCGGACCCGTTTTGGCGCAACTGTGTATGCAAACGTGACGCTGCACAGGCGAAGCGGAGACCTGCTCTTTGGTCCCATTCGTCATAGTGAGAGGTTTCGCTGTCCGGCTGTATGACACTGTCCATGGAAAGCGTTATCCCACTGTGATGTTAAAAGAAATTGGGGGACCCTTAAGCTTCGCCTTTTAAGAGTTGAACGCGATAGCGAAATCCGGCTCCTTGTGCGCACTTCAACCGCTAAGTGCATACTATTAATGTGTGCCGTTCCACACACACACACAGACACGCGCGCGCGATATCTCTATAGGTTCCATGCAGACGTAACTCCGCCGCCCGGGCGAAAGCATCCCTTGCGGTAAGAAGCGCAGATTTGGCGGGATGGTCTCACGCGCTCGCAGTGGGGTGAAATTGAGGAACGATGCCTTTTACAATGACAATACTTTTCGCGCTTTCCGCGCTTGGCCAGTGACCAGTATGACGGTCAGTCGGCGTTATCAACGTTATCTGCCAGCCGCAGGTGGTGCATGATAAGGATAATATAGCATTAAACATCGCTTCGCGATTGCACCCCTGGTCGCTCCACGCTCCCGGTGTGACTGCGCGAGGTATTTTCGTGGGCAGTTCGTTTTACGTCGGTTGCGCTGTTCGTAGGAATGCCGGACTCCAGGAATAATTGCTGCGTTGTTGGGTGCAATAAAACCTACAGGAATTCTCCGGGCACGTGTTTTTGCTGGTTTCCATTTAGAGAATATAACGGAATCGACGTGAACGGTGGATCGCACTCGTTCGGTGAAAAAAGTGAGTTTTGGGAATATATGGGGTATTTCGTTTTTCCTGTGGTTACATTTGCCCGTAATTGTTGATCTGCCGAGCAACAGCTCTTCCACGACGCCGTGCACGTGCCCCGCTTCGAGGAGGTCCCTGCCCTTCTTCAGGTTAACTCCTCGGAAGAAACTATATCACGTAGCTCTCTGAATCCAAACGTAAACAGCCCGAGGGTGATAAGCTGTGACTGTTTAGTGAGCGAGGCGGTCCGCATTACACGTGCGCAGTTTCGCTCAACGGGCTCGTCACGTCCGTTGTCTTCCCCCAGCTCATGCATTTTGTTGCCGCGTTCGCCTGAGGATACACGTGGTCTGGCGAAAAGAAGCACGCGCGCTAACGGCACGTTCTTTGACAGCTGCTAACACTTTGACGTCTTTTGGAAGCAAACGCCCAAAACGCCTCAAGCGAAGCACCAAAGCACGGTGCAGTGGCTTGCCGCCGCCTGCGTCGCCTGCTCCCAAATCTACTGCCATGGCCGCTTTGGCGCTGGAGCCAGCGCGCGACTGTGGCGGCTCCTAACGTATGCATGGTAAAGGTTTTCGATCTAAAGCACTTCACTGTGCTAGAGTCGAGACATGTTTCTAACAATGCCTCACAGATGGCAGCACATTATGTAATGTTTGCTTGATATGTTTTCCGCTAGATGGACATAGTTGTCCATTTTTGGAGCTGTTTGCAAGTTTGTGTGTTTTTAGTGGCAATAGGTGCACTATTCCGGCTTTTTGCGATGCATGGCGTCGCGCAAAAAACTTAGTTTGATGGCCTCGCCAATGCGCCTACAAATCGCCGAATAGGCTCATTTTCGTCGTAACATCTGCCAAACAAAATGCGTTAAGGAGACTTCTTCCACCACATAGCATTTATATAGTGTTTTTTCCCGAAGCAGTTGCAAGTAACATCGTGGCTTTGTGATACGACACCACCTTCCCACGCAAACGGCTCGGGTTCGATCCTCAATGAGACCGAAGATTTTTATTGTTTATTTTCTCGATTTTTCGCTCACAAGCGACGCCGTCACCGACGCCGACAGCGGAATTTCTGCGAAAAGAGCTCACTAACGCTATCGCCTTAATGGTTGCGCCGTGTTAACAAAATCCAGGCCTAAAATGACGGCCCTCGCAAAATGCTGTAGGACCAAAAAGCTCGCCAAACAAATCTGGTCATCACTCGTGATTCTCGCTGTGCGAGCTTAAGTTAGCTTTATTAAATAGCTTCCAGCTGCCCGGATTTGGAATCCTTCGCAAGTGGTCGTTGCTTCCTTCAGATTCACGGCAAATGGGCCACTGACGACGCAGTAGTCGGCACCGGTGGCGACCAGAGTGGTGACGTTGTGGTCATCGATAAGCAAGTTGATGTCGGTGATTCGTCGTCTTGCGTTACGGTGTGGTCATGGCGTGACACCACGGCTGCGTCTACTTGCGTCGATGCTGCTACGTCTTGTCGTCAGGTCTTGCTTAGGCCAAGTGCCCTCGTGAAGGCTCTGTATGGTACGCGGCGAGCTGATATTTGATGATTCCCGAATGGCCGTTGTCGGTGGCGGAAGATTTTCGGCATTTCGTCGCACAGCAACCGTACCTCAATCGGTTACTTTCCCTAATTATGCGGATAAGGGCTGGGAGATTGGCCCCAGGTTTAGTCGGTGTACCGCCGGCGGCGTTGCGAGTTGTAGCGCCCGTGCGACGGTGGATGGAATGGGCGTCCTCATTCACATTGCGCTCTTGCGATGTAGCTGGCGATGTAGTGAGGTTGGCCACCTGGCTGCGGATGCGGCGCGTTCACGGCGAAACCACGTATTCCCACCCCACAGTACTGGCAGCGGCGGTGCGTGTGGACGACTTCTCCGCAGTGGCCGCAGCGGGCGCTCCAATCGTCAGTAGAGAGTTTTAGCACTGGGGACCCCAAGCCACCTGCGTACGCACGCTCTTGCGTTCCTTTGTACTCTCAGCCGCATCCACGGAGAATACAAAAGAGCGCAAGGGCCCACGCGCCCCCAAGCCCGCGGGATCCCAGCACTAAAACTCTCTAGTCGGGTTCACCGGAGGCGGGATGCTGTAGGTGACGACGGTGGTGTCTCTTGGGGGAACTGCCGCAGTGCTGAATCTTGACATGGGCGCGGAAAGGGAGCATGATGGAGTGCAGCAGCGTAGCTCATAGCTTGCGGCTGCGGCTGTAGTGGCTGAGGTGGTGAGCGAGGAAATCTAGGACCAACTGAGTGCTGATTAGTGGATTTGCTAACTCAGAGCTTCAGCAATCGACGTCATGTTAGGCTCCGCAAAAGGTGAGAGCTTCCGCAGTTCCGCTCGCATAGAGGCACGGATGATTTAGCGCAGTTCGCGAGAGCCGAGGGCTTGATCAGCTGCGCCGTCGGGAGTCAACCAGTGATTGTACTCTCCGTTGCGTATTTCTAGCCTATTTTCAATCATTGTTGCCTCCGAGAGAAATTCCTGGACGCTCTTTGGTCGGCTCCCGATCAGTCCGGCAAAGAGCTTCTCCTTTAGTCGTTGCATGAGGAAACGAACTTTGTTATCAGGCATGTGAGGGTCGGCGAGGTGGAAACGTCTGATCAGTTCTTCGATGACCATCATGAAGTTTTCATTTGGGAGCTGAACCCGCTTCTTTAACAAAGCTGCAGCCCTTTTCTTGCGGACAATGCTCGTGAAGGTGTCAAGAAATACTGTTCGAAAGAGATTACGGGTTCGAAGTGTGTAACCCGTTTGGTACATCAGGTGCAACGCTGTGGAGGCTATGCAAGATGTTCAGTAATCAAACTGTGTAAACTTGCGCGTCTCGCGGTGTGCCTCCGCGATAACTTCCTGCTAAGTGCTGCTGGAGCGAATCCCGCAGACGAAGATGCGAAAAAGACGCTACGCGATCAAGAAAAATCTTTTCAGAAGTGTATTAATAGCGGGCCTTGTTTATTTTTAAGGCATAAAGAATCTATATTTATTACTCAACCTAAAAAGGAAAAGGTTATACTACGGGTAACAAATTCATTGAACTTATGGGGGCGCTCGGCGGCTGTCAGCGCGTAGAGGAAAACGACGATCGCATGTGCGCTCGTGTCACGCGGCAGCTGCTGGCAGCTGGCAGTTGCGGCCGAGGCTTACACCAGTAAAGACGTGTCTCTTCGGGTCTCGGCCTCATCTCAGGGCTAGACGCAGCCGCAAAACCCTACAAACTATAACTTGGTTCGTATGCATCTACGGCAAGATGTCTCGCTTCTTTCCATAGCGTCACCTGATGTGTGAAACGCAGTGTAGACTCCCGATTTGGAACCAGGCATTCGCGGCGTCTTAGAGGTCGAAATAGACGTGACACAGCTTTTCTTCATTGTCCTAGTTGTTGAAGTCCGTGACACGTTCGTATGTTTCGAGCCAGTTTTCTGGGTCTCCATATGATGAACCGCGGAAGGTTTGCAGCTTTTGGGGCTGTTGCATCACGGTAGCTGAAGGTGACACTGCAGACGCCATCGTGTCAAATGGCTTTGTCGCCGTGGCATTTGGCTTATCAACCAGGGGTCCATATTTTGGCAGTACGCATTACTGCCGACGGCTAGCTCGATGTTCCGTGATGGCTTTGGCGTCTTCTTCACAGCATGCTTCGCGGGTTTTTGTACGCGTGCGGAACATCAACGAAGCAGCATCTCCACTGGATACCGCGCCGTTGTGATGGTGAAGAACGCAATCAAAGCTGGTACAGGAATTTTGCAGCGTTAGCTACACTTGCCTAGCCGGAGCCGATTTCGCGTGGATCCTCATGAGCCGTGCTGCGCATGCGCGAGGATCAGTGATGTCACAAAGCTGGCTCACTGGAGCCGGCATCTCACGCGCTGTCCGCCACCGCCGCGCACGACTCGCCGCTGGTGGCCTGCGCATTCGAGAGGAGTGACGTCGTAGCCATGGCAGACACACTGCCGCCATCGCGCGCGCAGCTATTCGCCTTCGCTGTGCAGTCGCCGTCTGACACTGCGCTGGAGCCGCTTGATAGCGCCTCTGAATGGCGTTTGCAGGTGGGTAACGCCATGGAGAAGGAGAGCGCAAATGCTGCTCAACGGCGCAGAAGAGCCGAGAAGATTATCTCATCGGATCCCGAAGTAGTTGCCTGGCAATTAGCGGTTCAGCGTACAAAGAATGAACAGAAGAAGGCTAATAATACTAGACAATGTGGAAAGCTAAGAATAACCAGCTGAACCTTTGCTAACGCTACGTATATCCTGGCATAGCGGAGCTAAGCCACTGCAAATTTTTTATTAGGAGAACTTGTGCCAAGAAAATGAACGATACTCAGAGTGCAATGATATCGACGCACAATCTTCAGTTGTCGGATCATCTGATCGGTGGCGAAATGCGTCAGATTATATACGCATCACAGTACATTCTAGTGTAATCACTGATGTTCGCGTACAATCTGGAATCTACTAAAACATACGCGTCGGGCACGCAATATTTGTAGAACAGGCAGCGTCATTCGTGAAGCAGCACTCGAACTGAAGAGCGGCCTGCGCCGAATAATAAAGCGCGCTACAAGAAAGAGAAACAGGTCGCCCACGCGAAATGAAAGCAAATACGGGTGTCAATGTTGTCACGCAGACCGAGCAGCCGGCAAGTCCGCATGCTTCCCGCTGTGTCAGGTGACCTTGCGGCGTGGCAAGAGACAGGCTCGGTAAGAAGGGTAAAATGATGCGCCTCGCCTCGATTGTCGAGGGAGGCTCGCTTCACGAAGCGCCAAACCTCTCCCACGGCCTGTCCAACTAAAGTTCTGCACGCAATCTTATTAATTTGGGGACACATAACACACTATAGGAGAGTTGCTAGAGTTAAGTCGGCGACAATGCCTCGTGCTTATGTGCACTAGTTACTGTATATGCTACCTTTAGGTAGCAGAGTTGCGCATAGGTCCGCCATCTTGCCCGCCGTGGCATCCCCGCTAAGCAGGAAAGCCACCTCTCTGGAATGTAGGAGCCGACGCGGCTGCTGTTGTTGCTACTGTCCCCTCGGCCCAGCGGCTCCGTGCACCTTCTCGTTCGTCCATAACGCGTCGCTGGCGCAATGACTTTCGATTCGAAGAAAAAAAAAAGAATGGAAAGCTCGGAGAAACAATAATTTGAGATGGAACACTATCGTAATATTTTTGTTTTAAATGGCAATTAGAAAAAGTGCGACGGTCACGATTCTGGACCAATTAAATTCAGCCTAATTATTCGTTTCACGTAGTTTTTGATGCAGCGCTTCAAAAGATTAAGTAGATAGCTCGAGAAAACAAGTGCTAAAATTATCACTGTGTTTTACAAATAGCCGAAGCTAACGAGAATTTCGCGTACGTCTAGGTAGATGCGGCATATAATAAACACTCGGTCATGCTTCAAACTTTTATGCCGCACAGTGCTCGGAATGAATCATGCTGTTTTGATAGACCTGTAAGGTTCATATTCACACACATCGCCTCGTTCACAGTCACTCACGCACATTTTTACCGTTTTGCCCCGTTCGATTTTTAGTCAAACTTTGACCAGTGAGAGAGAAGCAATATATATCCTGTTCGTTGTCGCCGGCTTCTGACGTCTCATGCGCAGCAGCCACTTGAGACGGCGACGGACGACGGAGACAGACTTGCCACATGGAATCGAGAAGAAGGCCTTTCCGTGCTCTTGTCTGTTCGTGCAGTGGGGAGCGCAGCATCCTGTCATTGTCGCAACTTCGCAACAGTGAGTCAGGGCGCTGCGCCGCGCAGACGTTCGCAAAATCGGACAGCAGAAGCCACCACCACAACAACGACAAACAATCCGAACTCAGCCAGACCATCTTGCGCTTCGCCGGACGGCTTGATTTGGCTTGATACAGCGGTGGTGGCGCGGCGATCGCTAGCAGCCGCGCGGCCGTGAAGTTGGCTTTCCCTAAAACGGATGCTTTTTGCGCACGTGATCGCGATGGGCGAATGGTGGCGCGAGCGGCGAGTTCTATCAGAGGCGCAACTCTGCTACCTAAAGGTAGCATATACAGTAACTCTAATGTGCACTGGCCGCCATTTCCTTGCACGCCGAGGATCACTTGGCGCCTCCGTGGCACCACGTGAAATTCAACGCCCTCTCACGGCACTATTGCCATCCATACACAAAGTACTGAGTATCCATCCCTTACTACGTAATATACACCCTGAACACAACACGCAAGTCAAAGTCAGCGTATTCGGTGAAATCCTCGGCGTTCCTCTGGCGATTCGATACGCCATCCATGTTCGCGGGGAAAGTTATATAGTAAGACTTGCATCAGGTAGTTCAGACCTTTCTATCCGGATATAGTATCGCGAGAGTGGCTCGTGCAGTATCAAAATCGCGTATGCTCTTCCTTATGTGCACAGCTGCCATGCCAAATCTTTCTATTTCGAAAGAGTGAACCGTACAGCAATGCTATTGATCACTGGATTACCACAATATGCGCCCATCTGACACGCATGCGTGTAGTCGGCTCAATGCCTTGCGGGATTCGGTGGAGCAGCAATCGCAAGCCCAGCGCGTCCGTCTCTCCACGACGACGGCTGGCTGCCGAATCCTACAGACATTGCGCTACATCATCGAGAACTTCAATCCGCACCTATCCCCTGCTACGCTATGTGAGGTGATGGTATGCGCTTACGAAAGAAAATGAGATCGGTCAGTGCCCCACGACGTAAATTTGCTGAAAAGTGTCACGGCAAACAGCCGAACACATGCGCATTACGGAGCACAGCTACACATTGACGCGGTTTATTCTGAAAATGTAGTAGCAAGAGCTTTGTATTGCGAAAACTCTGCTGGCACCACAGGCGAACATGCGCCGACCAATAACAGAATCACTAACATAGAAATTATGGCTCACTGTAAGCAAAAATGAGCAAAGATGGGAGTTTTATCAGCTTATCAGCCCCGAAAGCTCCCATGCCCGCATCATTTACACCGTCATAGCGGAGTTAATACGGCACATGTCGTCGTTATGCTCCCGTTGCGAAGAGAGAGAGTATATAAACGACATGACCCTATTATACTCCCCACGGTGTAATTGCTGACATTTATAAACTCCCCATGGAGACTCCAAAAACCACCTTTGGCAGCGACGTGCGTGCGTTTGTGTATGCGTGTCCGCGTCTGTTTACCGCGTCCGTGTGAAGCTCCAGTGCACCGAGGTCTTGCAACGAACTACCGATTAGTGCTTTGTGTAGATGTGTAGGACTATTTTCTCCACTGAACCGTTCTGGTCAGAGACAAATTCAACTCGCGCCAGCGTCCGACCGCAAACACATCGAGCCGTCTGCCCCGTGTTTATTCTCCCGTCAAGCGGAAATGCCCGTGCACACGAGTGCAAGCCTCCGACACACCACGGATACCTCGCTTCAACGTGCCGAGTTACGAATAAGTGCGAAGAATAATTTCATCGCTAACAAAAGTAAGCTGTTGCGATCGTCCGCGGGTTGTTTCTGGAGTTTCACTGGCTAAAACTTCGAAGCAGTAAGAAGTAGGCTTCGCTACGTCGTGGGCATCAAGCCGGACGGCGGCCGGTGTGAGAGCTGCGCCGGCGACGCGCTCGCCTCGACCACCGGCAACGCTTGCTTCTCGGAGTGTCACCCAACCGATGTTTCACCGGCTGCAACTTCTAAGCGGTCAGAAGGCTTCGCTACGTCGTCGGTACCAAACCGGCGGCGTAGCGAACTCGTACCGCCACACCGGTCGCCGCGGTGAGTTTTACGAGATCGCACCGGCCACCGGTGAAGCAAAGAATGTTTCACAGAAAATAAAAGCTGCTGGAATGAATAAGATTAGATTGTCTCTTTTGCGCCATGCAACCACCGCTGTCAAACGTCTAGCGAGGAGGCGAGCGTCGATACGAGACAGATTGAACCAACATGCGACCGCCGATGCACTGCGAGCAACAGGAACAGCGACTACGAGCCGTCTCGTTCATTTTAAGTGCATCGCTCCGTAGCTTAACGCGGATAGCGGACTCGATAGCGGTATGTGCGTGTAAAATAACGGCGACGAAAACTGTACAGCAGCAAGCATTTTGTGTTCGCGAGCTGTCGTTCATCGTATAGCCGTGCCGTACTCCTGGGAGAGGCCTAGCGACGCCGTCGGCCACAACGTGGTATACCGGCGGGGCGACGCGGTTCTTCGCCGGTGTTGCTCGTGAATGTGTGCCGCTGAAGCGTTCGTGCACGGCCGCTCGTGGTTCGTGTACGATTATGTAGATTTACAGACTCACGCACATACTGCTAAGGCGGATACATCCCATGCAACAGAGTGCCAGCTGATAATAAAAATTCGCTAATTGAAAAGGCGTTGAATGTTAGGCGGGTTTATAGTAAAAGATAGGTGTGCCTCAGTGAGAACACTCCAAGAAACTGCAGTGAACGTTTTGCACAAGTCGATGAAAAGTTTTATCGAGTCGACATATTATTTTCATTGTCAAGCACAATGCGCTCAGCTAAATTGTTTTGAGAGCCAGGCTGAGTTTCACACATAACGTTGTATACGCTCAGAATACTTGTTATCTGGTATTGTGCGCTAAAATACCTTAGATAAAATTAGCAGATTAGCCAGTCTTTCTGACTACTGCTCTTGAAGATAGCACACAATTTTTAGTCAATCAGAAAGAATACTAGTACAAAATGTTTTATTAAAATTGCAGTAAATGTGACTAAACACTTCTTGCATGTCAAGCATTGCCGATGATCGACAAGCTCGTGCAAGAAATAAGTGCCAAATATGTATCAATGCATTTGTTTATGAGCTGTCTGAAGGGGCGATATCAAAAATTTCTGATGTGCAGAAAACAAGGAAAGCATCCAAACAAGGCACTACAGAATTCAATAAATAAGCTTTCGTACCTTCACCAGCATCTGTGTTTGCATCGCTTGCTGAGCAAGCCTTGAAGCCTTGTGGTTCTGAACTGCAAGAGGGCTGTACTTCGTTGAAGTCTGCAGCCAGCCCAGCAGAGGATTCATCAGGCTCGCCTACCTCAGCTGTGCGAGTAATCGACACTTCTGCTGGTGCAGTGGCTGAATCTGTGAGCATAAGAATGTAATTTCACATTTGTATCAAGCACCCAGTTCGGTAATATTAATCACACATGACACTTGTGCTTATTTAGTCACGCACCATTTCTCACATGCTGGGGAGTTCAGTATTAAATATTAAGTAATGATGCTAACTGACCTCATTGTGAAATAAAAAAAAGGCAGGAAGGGCACGACGGAAGCTTGCGGTGACAAGTTAACAGGGGGTGTGTGCTGGAGCTGACGTATTGTCAAAACGCCGGCTCCAGCCCACACCCCGTTTACGAATTGCTCATCTTGCAATGTACACCTAAAACCAATCAATAGTTTAGCTTGTCGTGTTGTTGAGCATGCAGTCACTGACATGAAGTGATCTGATGGGACATCTAAATTGCAAAAATTGCAAACCAAACCAGGAAAGCAGCCTAACCTGTAAAACGTAATTTAATAAATAGGCCTGTTTACCTCCAACACAAGCGTCTGTGTTTCCCTTTTTTCCCGGGCACGTCTTGGAGTTTTGTGGCGCTGAATTGAAAGATCGCAGCACTTTGCTGCTAGCTATTGTCGCAGACTGTGCCGCGTTCTGGGCTCTCCCGCAGCGCCGCTTGTGCCTGTTATGAATGAAAAAAAAACTGCTCTCAAACAAAAAAAAAAAAGTATCAGGGGTCAGCTGCCCCTGTATCTTGATACCATGCGTTCCTTTTCGTAATGAAGTTTTCGAAGTGAGCCGAAAGACATTCACACACTTCCCAAGCATGTTCTCTCGTGACACCAGCAATGTATCACCAGAAAAGCACCTTGAGTAAAACTGTCACGCAATGTTTAGGCTTCATTCACGGCACTACTGAGGAATCGATGGATAATAAGCTAACATTATAATCGCGAGAACAATGCTTTAAAGGGGCGAGAGGTGTACGATAATGCAAAAGCAAGCAAAAAGGCAGGCTATGCCTCTCCTCTGCGACGTCTGTAGGTTTGGTATCGTAGCCTAACCGGAGACTCGGTGCCCAGTCGGGGTTTGTTTCATCCATCAAGTATGATGGCTTTGCTGCAGGTGAATAATACAACTCTAACTACAGTCTAGCAGTACGCCAGCGCCGTAGGAAGCAGAGCTACAAAGATGAGTAGAGACATTGCAAACGGAGCTGACACTGACAGTGTGTATCAATGTCTCTACATCAATAAAAATTCTGTTACCGAAGCGGAAACATCCAGAGAACCAGAAATTTAAGTGCCCTTTTCTAAGCGACGTGATGACAGGACAACAAACACGCACGCTGTCAAGCATAAAACAGGAGAACTGTAACATTTAGAATCTAAATTGGTACTCGCCAGAAATGAAATGATCGCTGCACACTTTGTAGTTGGTGGAACTTTTGTTGATATTAGCGCGGCGAATGCGTGGAAACCATTCGGCACGACGCCTTTCAGACAACTCTTGCGTCCGCCTGCATTGATTGTAAATGACCAACGGCACTCCATAAAACTTGATCTCATTTGTGTTTTCGCTATTCCTGTGCCCCGACCTGTTGCTGCATCCATAAACAGCGCAATTTACCATGAAACAGAATACCAACAGCTTCACAACGGTTGACAGAGTGGACAAAATGATGGCGAACGGAAGCGGAAGCACCTCATCTCCTTCCCATCAGCCCGTGCGAACAGCGTGGGTGTGTCATCAGTGAATACAACCTATAGGTAATGAGTGAACCTTCAAGGACGCTGCGCTTTTTCTGATTAGTTCTGCGTAGCTCTTTCTAATAAATGTAGCATATACTTTAAAGAAGATACGTCCAGCAGGCTTCTCCTCGATGACTTTATTTCGTAAGTTGTAAAGAAGGCATACAAGGATTATGGCGACACGCGGGGGGAAGAAAGGTTTGGAAGCGTTGTTTCTTCACGATCGACTCTAGCGCCTCTTTAATGGGCCTTCGCTTAAAGCATTCTCGTGTATTGATAAAACACGACGTGGTTATCATGAGAGATGCATTTATGTTTACTGTCCTGGAAAGGGAAAGTAAGTTTTCGTGTGAATTCCGAATATGAAACGTTTCATAAATGTTCTCGTAATATTGTAATTATCATCTATGAAGTATCTTGTACTTAGTATTTGTATACGATCTTAAATTCGGAAAAACCAATTGGTGATTTAAATGGACGAAGAAAATGAATGTGTGAATACTCATTCAGAAAATATTTTATAAGCTTGATAAGAAGTTCGTTTAAAAGACCTCGCTAACGAAAATATGCCTTTTCGCCAAGTCACCAAAGCTTTGCAAAAAATAAACAGAACATTGAATATCCTTATCTATTCTAGTTTTGATTTTAGATATCAACGTAAAATACTGCAAGATATGTTAGTTAACTGGCGACGAACAGATGAAAAATTCTCAAGCACGGGGAGTCGTTTGAGCCACACGTTTTGACAAGTGGTCTTGTTTTCAATGCAGCCACTGCCTACCATAGCGTATTATTAAAAACGCGAGAGACTGGCGCAGACACAGAGGGCTCATTCGAACCTCATCGTCTTCTTCTTTATCTACGAGCCCCTCTCCTTTATTAGTGCACTTCTTTCTCTACACGCATGTTTGTGTATGCATCGTACGCTCTCGCCCAACGAAAACTGAAGAGAAGGAGAGGGCAAGTGCGAAAGTGGGTGTATTTGATAATTTGATAATGATAATGAAGAGCCGGCTTGCCGATTTGGGTGAGAAAGCGCGCAATGCACACGTCTTGCGCCACGTGTACGGTACAGTTTTCTTGGTCACTCGTCGGATCATGTGAGTAACTTGGGCTGTCGCATTCCTAAAGGGCGAGACAGACGGTACGATTTTTCATGCGATTCGACGTCCGACACGGCGGAGGGGAAACCGGAATGGTGACCTTTCATAGCATCGTACAGCCACCATTCCCTCTCCCCCACCGCGGCGTCGGCCGTCGGATCGCATGGAAAATCGGACCCGTCTGTCCCCCGCTTAAGTTCATTCAGCAGCATTGTGATGGTGCGATTCGGCTGGAAAAATATTCGCACTACTTTTACGCTTCGAGATGGAACGATGATGTGTCCCTCCAGCCCTATATTGATAGTGCGCGAGTGGGGTGCGTTTTTCTTTCGCGGTTAGACGCGCACTACCTCCGAATTCTCGGGGATGCATCTGCGGCCGCACAGCATAGCATAGTCGCTCGCTACGTCTGCCACCTGCAAATCGCTCTCCACAGACGAGATTGACCCTTTTGACAACCAAATGGTAATGTCATCCGCGTATAGGCCTTACCGGATACCTGTGGGTCTATCGAAGAGAGTTAAGACCAATTGGGACAGTATTAAGCAGGAGAGAGAATAATGCTGCCCCCTGTGGTGTTCTTCGTCCACCCAGTAGGAAGGGCTTCATGGCTTGGTCTCTGACGTGTAAAATTGCTTTTCTGAGAGAATCTTAACTCCCTTTCGCTGAAAACTATATCTCCGTGTTAAAATTGCGGCGTATTCCTTAAAGCTAAATTCGTTTAAAAAATCACTTTTTACGCCAGCGGATCAATTTTGAGTGGCGGACATTTAGTTACCTGCTCTGCTACAATAAATCATTGGACGCATATTCCCGCAATCGTCCTGTGTGCATTTCGATTTCTCTCGCACCCCGCTCAATAAATTTCGATAGACGTCGTGATATCCGGGTATTTAATGTTGAGGGCCTTTATTAAGGCGAAGGCCTAAAGTGTTTTCTTGAGCGGCCCCTTGAACAAAACACAGAAGGCGAAGTGGCACAATATACCCCAAGACGTACGCCACTAAAGACGTCATCCTGCGGCACCACCGTACGCATTCGTCATGACGGTGTGTTGTGATGTCACAGCTCACCAATATTAGTGACGTCATCAGTCGATATTGTCGACTGATGACGGGCCGATCTCAGAGGTAGTATATACAACATTAAGTGAAGTATAGAAAGCTTCAGTGGGGGGAGGAGGAGGGGCGACACAATTGGTCGATAACTTCACGGCGATTTAATGATTGCCTTTCACAATGCAGCCCGTTGTTTTGCGAGGGGTCTAGTCCCCTACCGCCTAACGTAATGCATTACTAAGTGTAAAGCAGGCTTTTGTCTTCTAGTGTTACAGAAAATGTAACATGATGTAGAACTTTTCATGCAGCATAGATTCCGCGGACGTTAGCGTGAGCACGAGGCATCCTCTTACTGTAGGCTGCGACACAAAGTTGTTGAGCCCAGTAGCATTATTACGAGTTCTTTGGAGGCTTTCTAGCAGACACGTGAGGTGGAACTTAGTTTTCACTGTGCTGTAGCGCATCTTCTCAAGTATCTGTCGCCCTGGCCTATTCGCGGCGAGATCCACCTATAGGTGGCAGCACCGTCACCCCGCTAGTGTGGATACTGGCTTCGTGTGGTTTGTGTAGAAGTGCACGGGGCTTCTGTTTTCACATCGTGAATTTGTGTTCCGTACCCCCAGAAAACTCTTCGTTATCGATGGTGAGGTTTTGTTCGGTGCCACAATGCCGCACATACTGCACAGAGCCAGGGATAAGCTTCCATTTTTATCCCACCGACGCGGAACGTTGCCGAATGTGGCTCGTTAGGCTTCGTAACGGCAGGACGCCTTCCAAGTACGCGATGGTGTGCAGCAAGCACTTCGACGACGGTGCATTCGCGTTCGCAGACGAGAAAGAATGGTGAGTAGTCGGCGATAACTTCGCTAATGTGTGCATTATATGCTTGTTGCTGCTGTGCACTACGAGCGTGAAGACGGTCGCAGTAAGCGAACGCTCGGGGAAGCTTCCCTGTGCTTTGATTTTCCTACACTTCCGCAGGAAAATTAAGCGAGAATCAATCGAGAAAGAAGAAAATTAATTTATGGAATTCTTTGTCATTCATGCAGCGTCTGCGCTGTGAATGCAAAGTTTGTTCGCGCTTGGCTATGAGTCTGAACGAGAGTCCCTGAGCCCTTTTGTAGTTCGCGCATGTTCCATTGTGCTTACACGGCCGCAAGAACAGTTTTCAGTATTCCGCAGGGCAAGTACGTGCACCGAAACGCGGCAAATGTGTATGCATGATCTGGTGCCTAGTAAAGGGTATCGTTTTATGAGCCCTCACACGCCACGTAAGCGATGAAAATGAGCGAGCGAGTTTATCGCCACTGCTTGTCTCGATGAATATATTTTTCTCGCTCGCTCTCTTTTTTTAAGGGTTTTCGCGGAAGAGATTATGGCCTGACGCACTTCCGACACTGAACTTGCCACAGCGCAAATGTGACAGGCATAAGCTACCTCGCAAGTACACGGGTGTCTTTGTATACATTTCGCCACAAGTTATAATTGCGCAAGGCAACTCAGTTTTGCGATTTCCGTGTCATTCCATTTTCTGTTCTGTTTAGGGGTAAATTTAAGTACCGAAGTGTCAGACGTGACTTGACAGAAATATTTCTCTTCAGTGGGACCAGGACCGTACACAACTAAAGCTCGTCGCGTAACCTATAAACGACAGTCCCGAAGTTATGCACCTAACCACAACGCGCAAGTGCATGAGAGCCTTTTTTTTAACCACCGAGCCGCTAAAAGGCTATATTCACATGAGATTTAATACTTCTCATCTTTAAGACAACGCCAAGTGCACTTTGCAATGCGCTTGAACCACAGAGCGGCACCTACACTGATATGACTCTCGTGAACGGACGGTACGACGACCACACACAGCACTCTCGACAAGTGCACTCACTGATCTTATTACAGTACATATACAGCCGATCAAAGCCAAATGCTTCTTTACATGTTGTTAGGCATACGTACGAGTGGTTAAAGTTGCACCAACGCAACGGAACAAACCGCCTTTTGAGGACCTGCATGATGTATGCACACATGCAAACACAACGTGGCTAGCAGACGACGCATGGCGCAATCCACAATAGGCGCGGTTCAGCCAGAAGCTGCCAGGCGGCGACTCCGCTCGATCTGTATGAAGCTGTTCGAATAGTAGCACCGAGGAAATGTACAAAGTACGTATTTGTTTGTACTCAATCTGGTTGCTTACATGTCAAAATATGCGTTATGCTGGTTCACCCATGCTGTGCCAAGAGCCTTTACCAGAAAGTCAAGTATCTTCCCAATGGCCAGAACTTCAGCAAAATTTTATTGCTGAGGCCAGCCGGCATTGGCGCTTCAATGCCAGCTGCGGTGCCGTGCAGGCAGCGGCCGCAGAATGGTCCTGGAGCACGGAGCCGTCAGTGAAAAAATGCACTCTTCCTTCCAGGTCATGTTCCATTCTTGCAGCGGCTTCTTGTGCGATGGCACAGGCGGGTGTGTTCCGGTTAGAGCGGACCCCCGGGAGCTCGAACCCGATGGAGAGAGGCACTCGCCGATGAGGGGGAGGCCACGGGGGAATCTTTGGAGCGCTGTCCGCGACGATGGCGTCGAATGTGCTGAGTAGCAAGCCAACACGGGAGTAGGGCAGTGCGCGCAACTGAGATATGATGGCTGCTCCATCCGGTGCACGGTTGAGGCGTTCCAGGTGGTAGAGCGCGCGCATTTCGCCTGTGAATGACGCCGGCCAGGCGCGGGTCTCCGCGAGTGTTTCCGCAATGCGCGAATTGCGCGGAAGTCCGTGGCACATTCGGAGCACTCGGCGGTGGTCGGCGTCGATCGCATGCCACTGGATGGGGCGCAGGGGGCACAGGGGCAGCGCGTAGTGCACCTTGGCCATCCCAATGGCCTCGTAAATGGCCATCGCGAAGGAGGCGGGGCATCCGTCGCCTCGCGCGAGTATGCGACGCACACAGCACTCAACACGGCGCATTTCACGGCGTACACGGCCTACCTCGTTCCACTGGAGTCTGTGGTCGATGGTGAGGCCAAGGTAGCGCACGTGTGTTTTCCACGGCAGTGGGACACCTTGCAGTGTGATGGGGGCAGTGGTGCGGCGAGCACTGGCGCGCGGATGCACAAGGAGTGCCTCAGTTTTCGCAGCCGAGATGCGCAGGCCAATGCCGTCCAAGAACCCGGCCACGGCCACGAGAGCACTCTGGAGGCACCGGCGGACGGTATTGGTGTAGCGGGTGGGACCGCGCACATACAGGGCGATGTCGTCCGCGTATATCACCGCGCGCACAGCAAACGTATCACCTTTCGGGAGGCATTCAATGAGAGGTGCGAGGACCAGGTTAAATAGGAAGGGGCTCAGCACACTCCCCTGAGGCACACCGGTGGTGACAGGGCGTGGAGTACTGGACACCCTCCCCACACGGACAGTCAGTGAGCGTTCGGTGAGGAAGGCCTTGATGTACCGGAGGAGTTTGCCCTGTACTCCTAGCGCACAAACCGCGTCGATGATAGCAGCGTGTAGTAGGCAGTCAAAGGCCGACTGCACGTCGAGGAGAAGAAGCAGGGCTGTCTCACCGTCGTGCAGTGCCTGCTCAAGCGTGCCGACGACCGCGGCTATGCAGTCGGCTGTGGCGCGCAGGGCACGAAAGCCGCACTGTTGTGGTGGGAAAGTGGCGCGCGCAGTGGCTATCCATTGGAGGCGATGAAGCGCCATCCCCTCCATGGCCTTTCCCGGCACTGAGGTAAGAGAGATCGGCCGGTATGACTTCAGGTCTCGCGGCGGTTTCCCGCGCTTCAGCACCGGGACAACCATCGCTGTACGCCAGCAATCCGGGAGGGAGCCGCTGCGAAAGACCTCGTTGAAAGCAGCGAGCAGGAGGTGGCGCTGGCTGTCATCGAGGTTCTTCAGCATGTTGTGCGTGATGCCGTCCGGTCCCGGGGCGCTGCGGTGACGTCTGCGGTTCAAAACACGAGCAAGCTCGTGTTCCGTAAAGTCTGCGTCGCACAGGCAGGCTAGGTGCTCCGAAAGGGCAGCGTCAGACGGCGCAGGAAGCGACAGAACTGGACGGCGGCTTCTGAGATTCTCGGCGCTTACGCGCGTAGGATCGGGGGCTGGGGGAACAAAGGCGTCTGCCAGTAGTTCAGATAGTGCGAGCTCGGTGATGCCACGCGCCACCGCGATCGCAAGGACGGGGCAGCGAGGGGCCCTAGGGTTTAGGAGAGATCTCATGATGGGCCAGCCGCGGTTGCGGCGGCGGGGGTCACTCAGAGACGAGCAGACACCCGTGCAGCTGTTGCGCCTGAGGCGCCGCGCTTGTCGTCTGCACACAGCGTCAATACGGTTTTGTTCCGTCCAGTGTTCTGCACGATCGGTGCGAATGGCACGGCATTGTGCGCGGCGACGGGCAGCACGAAGGTTCAGAAGCTTAATGTCAGGGCATGGGGAGCCGGCTGGAACAACACAACGCGTAGTGGCCATGCGGGCGCACTCAGCTACGTGCGAGAAGTAGTCACTCGCGGGCTGTCGGGAAGAACACAGCTCACGGAAGACACCCCACCTCACCACATCGTACACTCGCGTCGCCCCGCGACTCGGATGAGTGGGGGAGAGGAGGATGGAGTAGTGATCCGACCCGGCGGTGTCATGGGCTCGTGTCCACGTGTAGGAGCAGCACTGTGACACCAGTGCCAGGTCGATGCAGGAAGCGCGGCTTCCGCGGCGGACGAAAGTTGGCTCGCCGGTGTTTAGGATAACGAGGCCTGCAGTGGCAATCGCGTCCGACAGGCACCGGCCGCGTAGGTCTACCTTCGCGGAGCCCCAGCTGTTGTGGTGCGCGTTGAAGTCTCCACAGACGACGCAGTCAGTTGATAGCGCCGCGGCAAGGTGTGGCACGAAAGCAAAGTCACAGCTGACGTTCGGACGGACGTACACACACGCCACCGAGGTATCGACACCACCCATGCGAACCGTCACAGCCACGCACTCCACGTCGTCGTCACAGAACCGCTCGCAGGAGATGCACGCGTGTGCGATGGACGCGCGCACATACAGAGCAGTTCGGGGGGCGCCGGGGGCGTGATCGGCATCCGTGCAAGGCACATCCGAACAGTTGTTCTCCGCGCATACTGCCGGGCCGCTGTAGCCGATGAAGCCACGAAGCGAGAGGTCCTCCGCGCGGGCGCGCGTCTCTTGCAGAGCAAGAATGTCAAAGTCGCGTAGAGACCGGTGCTCCGCTAGCTCAGCATGACGGCGGCGCAGCGAACGGCAATTCCATTGCAGGATGCGCGGCCTGGGGCGGTGGTGTGGACTACTCGCCATGCTGGTTCAGAGCCTGGTGTGTGGCGAGAGCCGCCGCGCACAGCGAGTAGGCTGGGGAGCTGAGTGGGAGGAACTCCAGCGCTGTACGAACTGCTGCCGCTAGCACCCCTATTGCAAAACCCAGCGCCACTGGGTACCAGCGTCCAGTGCCATGCCTGATTATGGGCCCAGCGTCGCGCTGGATACTGGGCCGCTGGAGCGACGTTTTACTGGGAGGCGCTGGCTACTCAAGCGGAAAGCGGCTCTACAGCGCTAAAACGGTGGTGCCTAAGTGTCCTACATAAATATATTAGTAAAGAAAGTCATATAGAAAGCATTAGGGGAATAAAAAAAAGAAAAAAAACATGGCTGATCCCTCCGTCATAGGAATCGGTATAACACGAAAGTGAAACGTGTCTTCACAGAAGTAGTGCTTATGATATATGAGAGCTTGTACAATGTCTATTCGTGTTTGGCAGCTATAGCACCGTTTGACGTGGATGCACCCAAGTTGACAGCATGTCTCTATCGCGACGACTAACGCCCATGATCATGATTAAACCGTTAAGGTAGCTGACGGTGTGAACATATATTTGGACACAGCGAGTCGTGAATCGCGCGTAAGGATGATATCAACAAGCTCAAAATCAACACTGGTACCCGGTATGCACTTCTTCAAAGCGTCGTCAATTAAGGAGAGAAACGGCACGGTGTGCGCTTTCTAGTAATGGGTAGCCGACGCCTGTGCTCATGCATACATAACACACACTGCACTTCAGCAACGCGGGAGGTAGAGGTTCGTAGCCTGAGCCGCAAACGCATGCGTCCCGCTGGCCTCTGTCTCGCTGGCGCTGCTCTCGCTCCACAAAGGCACGACATTCGCCCGTCAAAATCGCGTCCTTTCTGCAACGCATATTGCAGCAGTTTTTTTAGTCGGTGTTCTCACAATTGAAGCAGTCGGCGGCAGAGAAATCCCGTTCGTGCACGTGGAAGCTGCACTACTCCGATGAGCCGACGCACGCTAACACGAATCCAAAGGCAAAGAACGTAACTGCGTCAAGGGTGCCTCGGCGACGCCAGCGCGGCCAGTCTACCTCTCTGGTATCGAGACCCTTTAACCATGACCTCCGATATCACGTGCAATCTCGGAGTAAGCGCTAGTAAGTGTCGATCGTGAAGCATTACTTCTTTTCACCTCTCACAGACGGCGGCACCGTCCCGCTCCGCCCGCCGCGAAAGAGAATGTGTGAAAGATATAAGGCGCGTTCGCGCCGTGCCTAGCATCTCCCGAGTTGGCTTAGTCGGTAGAGCGTCGGGCGCTTGCCGTCGCGGCCGCAACGTCGTGGGTTCGATTCCCAGCGGGGTATCTTTTTCTTGGTTTTTTTCTTTCTCACCCGTTGGCGTCCATTTTATCAACGTCATATCCGTGACGGATGTACTTGGTGGACCCCGGCATAAAACACTTTCGTGTTAAAAAAGCCGTATGAAAAAAAGTAAAGTTTATCACCAGGATTCGAACCCGCCACCTCTCAATCTCCAAGCGAGTTCTCTACCACTGCGCCACGCTGAAACATGCCGACGGCGCTGTAAAAGGGCTAATCAATACAGTAAGACAGCGTTTTGTTTGATATTTTGATGTAGCGTATTCAAGAAAGACGCGATCTTCCTTTCCAAACCAAACTTGATTCTTTATTACACACAAACAAAGGGTTGCCGGCAACGAATGAAATGCCCAAAATGAGAAGAGCGCCAAGTTTCTTTAAGAATTCCCGTCTTAACTCCGAAAAATATCAAATGGATCGAGGAGCAGGGTACAATTTGACAGCTGTTACTGCCGATTTTTAATGGCCGTTTCTCGCCTTTGCTAATGATCAACGTGTACAGAAGCTTTATGATGACTCGTTCGATAAACACGTGCCTACATGAATTCATACTGAGTAGTTTTCTCGCGCAAGCGACGATATTACTGCGGGGCGGGCATGCCTGTATTCTGATTAGCAGTTCTATCGATACCTACATCTGTAAAACCGCTCAGCAAAAACAAATACAATTCGTTGAAAAAAGATGCTGGTGTGTTACTTCACTAACGCGTATTAGTTGACAGGTATGTGTTCTGACGTATCAGTCAGAGAAGTGCCGGCGAGTGCGGCCGGCCGCTTTCGGTGAGCCTGCGTTCGTTGCTGAAAGCGCGTCGCATCGCTGGTCATCGCTCCTTGTGCGGATACCGTACACAAGAAAAAGATGGTTAATTTAGGTTAACGGATGTCCAGACTATACAGTAATTCTCACACGTTGGAATTGCGTTTGCTTAAACCAAGAAGCGCCAGTGGCATGTAGACGGGCTCGGCCGGTACGCTAGGCCTAACGCTCGCTGGGAGCAGCACTGGGTAGAACCGATCTCGGCGCAGATGAGTTCCGATGGTTGAAGTTTCTGCATTTTGGCCTCGGAACCTTTTTAACTGTTACCTAACGAATAGATGAAGTAAGTGGATGTGCAAGAATTAACCGAGATGCGTTTCCGGTGTAGCGATATCGAACAACGGCTGTTTTTCTGGCCTCCGTTTGATGGGGTCGCGAAGCCAGAGCTCATTTACTTCTTGCCAACTGCACGGCGATGTAACGATTTGATCTGTATGTTCAAACCGACGCCTCCAGACTTATAAACATTACAGTATGAAGTCATTACAGCAACACATGACGGATGAAAAACTGATATATATGCGTGCGATGCACAAATGTGTATTCATTGCTGCTACGTGCTCCGCAAACATTAACGACGTTATTGGCACTGCATGAATAAAAAAAAGTGTGCTAGAAAGCAAAATGATCAGTGTTGGCTGCTTTTGGATATTAACATATTTTTCTCTACATTCGAGAGGGAAACATTAAAAGTGACCGTGATTTCAAATATCACGTATATCATGTAAATAGTGCGCATCTCATCGTCTTGCTCTGCCAACCTAGAATTTGTGACACATGTTTGGGACCCGTTAGGATAGCATCTATCAGTACCATCGAATCAAACATTCGATATTCAACGATACGAAAGCATTCCGCCGCGCACGATACTGAAAGCAGCGCGCGGCACTGGCAGAAACAGTGCAGGCTCCAGTATGTGCCAGCGCACACCAGTGAAAATTCCAGCGGCTCCAGCGTTTCCCAGTGAGCGCCAGCGTCACAGCGGCAAAGCCAGTGCCCCTACCAGTGCGACCCAGCTCTTTCCCAGTGCTTTCACCGGGGTCCCAGTGCATTCGAGCGTATACTAGTGTTCCCAGTGCGATCCAGTGCCAAAAAACGTACTGGTATCACGCTGGGGGTACTGGAACGGCACTGGCTTTTACAATAGGGACGGCAATCGCCGACTCGCGCCGATCACTGGTGGAATGATCATTGGGAGCTGTGTGTGTTGCCGATGAGTCACTCCGAGAGTGACCGCCGGCGATGTCAGTGAAGAGCACGCCCTGCCTGACTGGCTGGGAGGCATGCGTCTGCCTGAAGGAGCTCGGGGCTGAGGCCTTCTTGGCGCCCTGTTGTGGATGTGCCTCATGGTGTCCCGGCTCTCTCCTGGCTTGGGTGCGGGCTTCTGCCAGTTGGCGCTCCCTCTGCCAGCGAGGGCAACGTGGTTCTGTGGCGGGGTGTTTGTCGCCGCAGAATATGCACTTCGGTTTTGCGGCCGTACATTCGGCGGGCTCGTGGGCACCCCCACAGCGGAGGCAGCTCTGGTCGAAAGTGCAAGCCGCTTCTACGTGGCCGTACCGTAGGCAGCGGCCACACTGGACAGGCCGCGGGCAGTGGCGGATCCAGGGGGGGGGGGGGGGCGATTGGGCGATCGCCCCCTCCAAAGCTATAAACGTAGAATTTTTTCAGGTGGTCGCTGTGTCCATCCCAATCCGAGACTAGGGAAGCACCCCTCACACAGCCCAGCGCTTTTGTTAAGAGCGAAACAGGCTTTCTAGAAAAGATTTCTTCTGCGTCCTGCATCTTTCAAATAGGCACCGACGAGCACAAGCCTCAACTATTTTGCTAAAGCAACTGCTGCCTTTATGGAAGCGAGCTAAAGTTTCCTCCCCACTCCCAGGGCCATCAGCTCTTCAGCAAAGCGAGGGGTCTTCAAATTCTCCCATCTTTTTCTCAGAGACAGGAGTCTGTTCTGTGTCATTCAAACTGGCATCTTTCGTCCCACCACGGCCGGGCTAGACTGCACGTGCGCGCTTGAGCGCGCACGTGCAGTCTAGCCCGGCCGTGGTCCCACAAAGCGTGCAGAACAACTTACCTTTTAGTCAACCTTCAGCGGCTGGTCCAAAAAAAAAAAAAGGAAGGCAGGCAGTGGTGCTGTGAATTATAGAGGAGACCCACGCCGTGGGAGGCGCTGCAGTGCCGGGCGCTGTCAGTCAATGTGGGGAGAAAACTGGTTACTCGAGTGTTGACCCGTCCGCTGTCCCCTTCAACCTGCCTTGGAAACGCGTTGCTTTGCTCGCACGCTGCACGCGTTCTGCACGTGTTTTTGAGAATTTCGCGTCGCGCGCGGTTAGGATGTACACGCTTCTGTCCGCGTGGCAGCAACTTGGTGAGAGATCAGCGTCTGCTCAGTCATGTAGCAAATGCGGAGCAAGTGATAGCAGACGACGCCGTCCTCGTCAGCGCGAAGTTCATTTCGCAAGTGAAGGACGACGCTGTTTACGACGTGGAGTTAGCACAATGTTCTGTTCGTTCATAATTATATACCTGTTTTATTTGGCTTGCTGTGTGTACTACGTACTCTCTATGTTTGTTACTGGATGCATGGGTAAGGCCGCTTCTTGTGCTTTAGGTTAAGCGGCCCTGGCGCTGTGACTACTATTACAATTGGGATACCTTAATTTACTAGCAACCATTCGATTTGTCGTGCGGTACGCAACACTCTAAAATAAATGGCCTATTTTGGACTTCTTTCTTTCCCGCAACGAAAATTGACATCTATCTCGCGTGTCCTTCCTTGCATTATCGCCGTTCTCATAGCCGGTACTCCGAGTTCACGAACAGCGTGCGTACTATCAACGTGACATAGCATTATTAATAGGGAAATGACGAGCGCCCAGCTTTCAGAAAAACTTTTTTTGTGTGCAGTCTCCGGGGGGGAAGAGCCAATTGCTGTCAAGGCATTTGGCCACTATCGAAACTGCACCGTGTTGTACGGGCTGTACCTGCACACTCAGTAACAACTAGTTGACTGTATCTGCAAAAAAAAAAAAAAAAACGGACGTGCAACAACGGCTAATGCTTTTTTTTCTTTTTTCGTAGTTGTCGTGGTCGTGTACACTCAAGCGTGAGTTTCGCATCCATGCCTGTCGTCTGCTTTTTTTGTGCCATCTGTTTGGGAATCGGTATAATGGCACTGGTGGAGCCGACCCCGTCGTGTTTGCATGGCCATTGTGACAGCTTAAAGGACCCCTGACACCAAAATTGAAACCTCGAGATCTTTGTGTTGTTTGACTTTCCTGTATACGGGGCACATCTGACCGATTATTAGTGACGAACGTTGCCTTTAAGATATCTTAAAGGACCCCTGACACCAAAATTGAAACCTCGAGATCTTTGTGTTGTTTGACGTTCCTGTATACGGGGGCACATCTGACCAATTATTAGTGACGAACGTTGCCTTTAAGATATCTTAATTTGGTTTTAAAGTAAGCGTGAGTGCTCACTTGAGTTGGCTGCACCTTGCTACATCTTGGTATGACGTAGATAGAGGCCCCGTGTGACGTTCCACGTGTAAAGCAAGTATTGTGGACGTCACAGAAGGTTTGCGGGGCGCACGTGCACAATACGACGACTGGCACCGGGCGAGGCCTATTGTTCCGCACCCCTCTGGCTCTGTTGTCGGGCTGCTCTCGAGGTAGTTTTCGTGAGGGGACACGCGCTTAAAGGGGTATTCAGACGGGGGAGGAATGCTCGGGGGAGACGGGGGGGTTGCGGATCACGTGACCGCGACGTCACGGATTAGCGAGTGGGCGTGACCCCCCCGCGCCTCCTCGGAGGAGACGGGGACGTTTTCCCCGAAAGGACAAACAATCCCCCGGCGGTGGGGGATGTGGCGGAATTTCTGGCTCTTGTTTGGCCACATTGTTGCACTTGCTCCTGCAGAGAGTGGCAGTGGGTGTCCAGTCTGCAGTTGGGGTCATCTGTAGCTGGGGTCATCGTCGTCAGCAGCTGGTGAAACGGGCGGTACAAGCCACAGGAGTAGTCTGGTAACACTGGTCTCCCCCTCCGTTCGCCCCGTCCGTGTGAGTGGGGGGCATTTGTGGCGACTTCTCCTCGCGAGTTGACGTCACTAGGCTCCGCCTTTACCCCCCGAGCATTTCTCCCCCGTCTGAATACCCCTTAACAGGTTTAACCCATACCGAGGCACCCACATACTTTCAAACTCTACCGCGCGCGGGGCCCCGATTTGAAAACCGCGCTGTCAACGTCACCACAGCTTGAGTGCACGTGGTCTTTGACGCTCCCCCGCATGGGGCGCCAGTTTCTTGTGGTTTTTAGGCGGGCGTTTTGAAGTGATGCTAAAATGGTCACAATTAACTGCGCTAGAATTAGTTGTAAGATACGCTAGAGCATTTACGATTTAATTTAGAGATTACCAGACACAAAGCTACAAATTACAGCAAAAAAGTCACCAACGAAAATTTCGCTGTCAGGGGTCCTTTAATTTGGTTTTAAAGTAAGCGTGAGTGCACACTTGAGTTGGCTGCACCTTGCGACATCCTGGTATGACGTAGATAGAGGCCCCGTGTGACGTTCCAAGTGCAAAGCAAGTATTGTGGACGTCACAGAAGGTTTGCGGGGCGCACATGCACAATACGACGACTGGCACCCGGCGAGGCCTATTGTTCCGCACCCCTCTGGCTCTGTTGTCGGGGCTGCTCTCGAGGTAGTTTTCGTGAGGGGACACGCGCTTAACTGGTTTAACTCATACCGACGCACCCACATACTTTCAATCTCTACCGCGCTCGGGGCCCCGATTTGAAAACCGCGCTGTCAACGTCACCACAGCTTGAGTGCACGTGGTCTTTGACGCTCCCCCGCATGGGGCGCCAGTTTCTTGTGGTTTTTACGCGGGCGTTTTGAAGTGATGCTAAAATGGTCACAATTAACTACGCTAGAATTAGTTGTACGATACGCTAGAGCATTTACGATTTAATTTAGAGATTACCAGACACAAAGCTACAAATTACAGCAAAAAAGTCACCAACAAAAATTTCGCTGTCAGGGGTCCTTTAAGACGCAGCAATAGCTTCCCCCTTTCTGTCGGGGTGACATCGACGAACGAGGGGAGTTTCACGTGCAGCGCGCGCTCCGCAAATGCATGGGAACGAAAGGGAGCGGAGGGGTCGTGCCACTCTGCAGTTGTACGCTTTTGCCGTCAGGGGAATGGCAAGCGCTGACGTCGGCGGGCAAACTTGACCGGTTCTCCCCTATATTCGCCGAAGTACCGAGCAAGCCTCCGAGAGCACGTCCGCGGGGTATAATCGAGCGCGACTCCGAAAGCTCCGTTTGACCGTCCTTAGGCTGCGGAGATAGAAAGGGCATTTTCTGGCAACACGACCGGCCAGAAAAAAGGCAATGGGGAGGAGGGGGCGGGGTAACAAAGGGAGGCTTACTCCGAAACTACGTTCAAGGAATACTAGAGCTCGCCGTTGTGGGAATACTCATTTATCGAGCAGGTGGCCTGCCCTTCCCTCTTTCACCCTCCTCTTACCAACAACACTGATACGTGTTCCCCAATGTTTAGCGGAAATATGCGAAATTTTAGATAATGAAATGGCACTGAGCAATGCAACTGAGAACAAAAATAATGAGCATTTGGTTACTAACGTGAAGTTTTAAAGTTGGGCAACGCCCCCCTCCCCCCTCTCCCCCCCCCCAACAACCAACCGCCCCCCCCCAAAGCAAGCGCCTGGATCCGCCCCTGGCCGCGGGCGTCGTGGTTTGACGGTACGGTGCTGCTTGTAGAGGGCAACCTCCGTGGGTGGCTTGCTGCCCTCAAAGCGGGCGATGATGTTGTGCCCGGAACGAGAGCATGAGGTCACAGGGAGGTTCGATGAGATGTTCTCCCGGATCTCTTCCTCTCCGAGTGCCGTGTCAACACCGAATATGATGCCGCTGCACGTGTTGTTTGCGGCTTGCCTCGCACGCACAGCGATGCCGCATATGTTGCTGATGCTGAGTAGCGGGACAAGTGGAGAGCCGGTGGGCGTGTCTGCGGCGACGACGTTGCGTCGGAAATGGACACGGACGCGAACCACACCGTCTACTGTGGCCAGGAACGAGGAGATGGCCTCCTGTGTGGATGAGCGAAAGTTTGTTCTCCTGTTCACAGGGCCGCTGGCGTTGGCCCGGGGTGCGGGGCGGCGAGGCGCAGCAGCATTCTGAGCACTTGCTTTCGTTTTTGGTATTGCAAGGGCACTCTGTGGAGCTGAAACAAGTGGGGCGCACAGAGGGGTGCCAGGGGGGGCACCGGTAGGGGGGAGCAGGGGAAAGGCTGCTGCCTCCGTTTCAGTAGTTAGGGTGCCCAATACACAGCTTGGGCGAGTGAGGGGCTGGCTCCTTTTTGGGGGGGCCTCGCCGCTCGCTTGTGCTTGTGCTGCTTGTTGTGTCAGCTGTTTGCTTCCCTTCTTCGCTGACGCCGTGACATCAGGGTTGGGGGCAGGAGGGAAAAGGGCTCCCGGGCTGTTTGCGGTGGCCGCGGCCTCTCGAGCTTGTTCAGGTGGGGAGGCAGTTGCTGCGGAGGGGGCAGGTGGGGAACCGGTCGGGCTGCTCTCCGCGGTTGAGACTGCGGGAGGGGAGAATGCCGGGGTGACTTGCGAGCACGAGGAGGGAGAGGGGAACTCGTGACTGGTGTTCCTGTAGCTTGGCGAGGGAGGGAAGACAGGTTTTCTTCCAGCTCCGTCTCTCCTTGGTTGCATTCCTTGCCATTCTTGGGAAATGGAGGGATGGCGGGGGCTCCTTCAATGGCGGTGGCAGACGACGTTTGCGGCGAGAAAATGGCGGCGGCCGTCTGCTGTGTTGCCTCGTATTGAGGGGGGACGTCGTTGGAAGCAAGGAGGTTTGTGCCGTTCTCTGCCTTGTCTGTTTTCGCCCGTGGTGTGCGCCGCGGGAAGGCCGAGGTTTTCGTCGCCCTTCGAGTACGCTTGGGAGTGCTCGGGGCATCCCGCTTGCGCAGGAAGCTGGTGGCGCCTCTCAGTTTCCTCGTGCGACATTTTGCTGTGGTGGTGGTGGCTGAGAGGCGAGGTGGGCTGGCCCGTTGTACATCCTCCTGTCGCACGAGGTCTGCTGCCTTCTTCACAAGAAGGTCGTAGGCCCTGGAGTGGCTGGTGCTGCCGCTCAAGGTGTAGCCCGGGGGGAAGCCCGGGGGCAGGTTGTCCTCCATCACAGAGGGTGGAAGGGCACCACAGGACGTGCTGCCCAAGGTGCCCGATGGCTGGCGCTGGTCACGACAATAATGGCCCAGGACAGCAGCACAGCAGCAAACATGGCCCTCATTTTGGCAGGTACACAATGGCGTACTCAACAGCAAGCGTGCTTGGCACTTGAGTAGGCTGCACCACCAAGTGTCTCAGTACTGCTGGCTTGGGTTACGCAGCCAAGAGCTCCTCGATGTCATAGGTGAGCTTGACGGCGAAAGCACGGCGTCCCGCTCAAACACAGTATGCAAAAACGGCGCAATTAATTAGCGCAGCGGCACATTCAACACAGCATATGACAGCGAAGCACAACAACTCGGGGCAGCCTGGATCGGCTGCAAAAAATCAGTGCCTACGTGGAACATTGAAGCCGCCGGTGAAGAACTGTGAGGAGGCGCGCAATCGTTTGCTCGTCACCCGATGCGGGTCACGCCGGCTCTTCTCCTTCTGTGACGCTGTCGGTCGTTATCGCTTTATATCTACGTTCTGTTCTTTTGCGCTGCATCCTTACAAATAGCTCCAAGAGAAAAACAAGACATTGGAAGAACAAAAAGAAACCCAAGCGGAGGCATTGCACATGCGCACTCCAGCACACATAGGCCTCCATTCGCCATGGTGCAACATCCGCAAGAAACATTACAAAATATTCGTATTAACAATTGCACACCTCAAGAAAGTTTTTTCTGCTGTGTAATGCAAGCGACGTCATGGTGGAGCACCTATCGGCAAACAGATCTGGCAGGCTTCAGATATCAGGCAGGCTTTTTCATTCGTAAATGTGTGAGAGCAATTGTGCAATCAAAACTGCGCGTGCAACGACAAGCCAAACAACGGGTTGCCAAATGTGTGCATCTGCGTTTTCTAATCTGGAAAAATGTTCCTGCAATCTCTTGCTGATACTTCGGCAAGCTTGGTCGTTGTAGCAAGAACCACCACACCATGAAATTTCGCACACGACGCACCTAACTAGCTACTGTACTTTTGTGCCACGGCAGTTCTACATGTGTGCTCACGGCGAGAGAACAAGTCATGGTTGTGTGCGTGAACGCAGAATTTATAAAATTTTTTTTTTGTTTCGCGTACCGAATGGCGTGGCTTTCTTGGGACAGCGGTGGAGATCATTTCTGCGTGCTGAGAAGCAGCTGGAGAACAACTCCGCTGATGTGAGCTACGCTTTTACTAAATGTTTCCCCAGAGTTTGCAGGAGTTAGCGCCAATTTTCGTTTTTATCAAGCACTTCACTTCGACGAAGGATGTATATCGTTCACCGTGAAAGATACTGCCTACGATGCACTCGAAGCGCCCAACTGTAGCGTCTTTGAAGATATCAGTCTGACACATCCCCTCAGTTATAAGGATGCAAGCCGTCAACAACCTTCTCGCATGATAAAGAATTCCACAGTGCTCCCCGACCACGAATACCCTCTAAACACCAGCGACTCGCGGCATTCATGCATGGCGAGGTATTTTGGACGCCAAACAATCCTTAATATTGCGTGCAAAGAATGCTTTGAGGAGATCCCTGCCTCCTCAACAAACCCTTTTAACAATCTCTCAGCAAAAAATGTCTGACTCATCGAGAACTTCTCCTAGCAGCGTCCAGACACTTTCTGAAGGCAACATGAAATGCCTGGTGTACCTAGATAGCAGGTTATCAAGACATGGGACGTTGTCATACAGAAGCGAGAATTTCCATTCCGTTGCCTTGCAAAAGTTCCTCTCAGAAAGGGGCCGCATCCTCTGAGATTGGAGAGGACACCTTCATGATACGCTCATTGAGCTCTGTAGTTCTGTTCCCAGTGTAGGTCGCCCCGCCAATGGAGATCAGCCAAAGTTCCGTTCTTTGTTGAGTGACTCCCTCAAGCACACAATACATATAGCCGGGGGAGCAGCACCACACTAAGTCGAACGATGGCAGTTTGGCAAGGGGAGACCGCCACTCTGTACCATCAATTGTGTAGTTCCTCCTCGTGGGAAGGGATGTTGTAGATAACGCAATGTCGTGGAGCCTCTCGACCATGGCCGCTCCGTCAAATGGGTACTTGACGGTTCCTGAAGGAAAAAATAGCACTCATTAATTTGTTTCTAAAAGGCAGAATTATATTCAGAGTACTGGCAGCCGAACACTGATAGGTTGGTTCCAGTACGCTTCTTTCACATTTTACAAATAGTGATATGCCTCCTGCAAAATTCACAGATGTCATAATACTTGAACAATCCTACACATCACTAAGCACTTATTCTGATCATTATTTTAGTGTAAACCATGAAAAACCTACACCCACAGCAACGCAAATGAGTTGAATGAAAGTATTATAAATTATTGCTACAGTTCTAAAAACGTAGATAACAGAAAAAATCATATTGTGGTTTTTGGACGTAAGACGCCAGTGATATTATTATTATTATTAAAACGATAGCTTCAATAAGGAAACCCTGCATTCACTGCTGTACAAGGTATATACAAGTTTTCTTTATTTATTCATTCATTCTTTATTTTGAGTGTGCTTCCAGCTACCACACTGCGGACTTAACAATTTTAAAGGAATGCTAAAGAGAAAAAAAAATTCTTGTATGTGCCAATGCCTCCTTTACAATAGCAACAGTACCAATCTCATGGCAGGAAGATTCTTGCTAAGAAAGAAAATCTTTGAATATTCTGAAAGGAATGATTCTTTAGCTGCAATAATTTACTATCTACACAAAATGACCTAGCGGTAAAGAAACCCCGGGTATACAAGGACAATATTTTTTCTCGTATAATAAATGCACCAACATTTGAAGAATACCAATATCATCTGATATGTCGAAATTGTTCGAGGCTTTCTTCTGTGGCATGAATAATTTAAGGCAACGACCATTTTGCCTCGTGTTACTATGAATAGATTAGATGCCGTGCAGCACTTGAAACGAGCCACTAGTACTGACCTCCTAGCAGGTGACGTCCGCTGACAGCGCTGGTCATCCTCTCGCATGTGTTTTGTGAGTATGCACAAGGGGTGTTGGAAGCTACTCATCTTAGCTGCCACGTTTTTTGTTTTCACATCTGGACACAGGCATTCTGCGTCTTGCTAGCTCCCACTGCACCGACGGCTCCTGTTTTTCAGACTTTGCTTGCTATATTCACATAGCAACAAAGCCGAGTTCTTTCCTTCCATGCTCTTGAAGGGTGGGGAGGCAATGTCGTGCGAAAATAGCAGCCACTGCTGCTGTTCAGCATGATATTGCACGACTACTGTCTATGACGATCAGTGCGTTTGGGCACTGGAAACAGCAATAGCTTCCCTATAAAGCTGCACGCTTTGTACTAATGCCAGAATAAACATCTTTTGGTTCATTATGGCGCGTCAGCCATGCATATTCTGCAAAACTGGGTACAAAGTGGCTAAAGATGCTCATTTTTCCTTTCACGCAATATAGGAGGCGGGTCACATTCATGTGCACCATCCACCAGCAAGTACCAAAACTATGGCAAATCTTAGTTGAACTGTTGCTACAGCAGCTCTGCAGAGGGTATACTGTTCTCATATCCTTGCGTTATGCTGAAGGGAAGCAGGAGCTGTGCAACTGTTGCCAGTGTAGTGGCTGCGCAAAGGTTATTAAGACTGCTACATGCCAATGTTTGGGGAGGGAGGGGTTTAACATAACTTAAAAACTTCCATACCTTCCACAAGAGTTCCTTTCATAAGACATCAAGAACCGCCGTAGTATCTGTTGAACTCTTCTGCATTCAGCACAGCAGCTCGTGTAGGCGACTCGACACAGCAGCACACAATTTTCGCAGCAGAGTGAACGACTCGCTCACCAAATGACCATGTTCCGATGACCTTGGAATTTGTCAATAAAGTCCTTTAAGAAAAGGGAAGCAGAAGGATGTTCTTTGCTGAACCAAACTTCTGCAACCAAGGTGTTCTTCCAACGAAGCAGCGCAGGCAACTCGTTCAGTGTCTCTAGGATCGGCCATACTGAGAATTTGCTGGATTTGAATATTGGTGAGTCGCCAGTACGCAGAGTTAAGCCAAGTCGCTCCACCTCATATTGAGCGCACTGCGTTTTTCTTCTACAGCACACCATCCGTTAGATCTTTGAATTGATCTGAGGAAGTTGGGACGAGCTTTCTGCAGTTGTTACGAGCAATGTTTCCTGTTCTTTTCAGAAGCTGCTGCATATCTATGTTGAGGTCCATCAGGAAATGCAAATTTCCTTTCTTTAACAGTTCGTAAAGTGGCAATACCTAGGAGCGAGGGCAACAGCGCTGTTCATTGAGCTCAGTGGTTTCAGTAAAAAATTACACGTTGAGCAATATGCGTGGATTTCTGCAAGCCCCTGAGATTTCAAAACCCGTGCTTGGTACACAGAAAAATCTCTTAGCCAAATATTGCCTTGAGTAGTTTCAAGGAGCGGGATACTTCAGTCCACGGTATTTCCACTAGCACAACAAAATTCGGTATCAGCTTCATAGCTTGCAACCGTGTTGTGGAAAAGGCAGGTAGCTGTACCAATGAGTTTGCCGTGATGAACATTGACAGATCAACATCGGGATCATTAACTCCACCATTTTCTGGGCCTCATTTATGTTCCGGAGTTTTTTCCGCACACTCTTTATTGTCGGGAAGCTGGCAGTTCATCATTAGATAGTCGCCCTGTGTACTTCGCCCATCTTCAAGACCAATATCAGCGCATTCTGAAATATTAGAAAGCTCTCCATCTGTTAAGAAGGGTCTACCATGTGAACAATGCTCACCTTCCCGAGTAACTCTCATCGAATGGCTCGCTCGAGATTGTCTGCAAGGAAACGAAGGGTAAAAGCAAAACACAAATAAGCCAGTAGTTTGGCGCTGTGCATCGAGATTAGGCCATGCATGTCTTAATAGGAACAGCCAAGAAAGCCGGCTATGTCTAAAGTATGTGCAGGGGTGTTCAAAAATTCCCAAGCCACGCTGCCATAAGAATATGTAGAATAGTGGCCTCGGCACTTTTTTGCACCCCTGTCCATGCGAACTTCAAGAGGAGCAGGCTCACCTGTGTCTCTTGTTTTTCAAAATCAGGTCTTTTGTTAGATGGCTCATGCAAATTTGATGGTAATGAGGATCACAACTACGTTTCTTTTGTAGTAAAAAGCCTCTTGAATAAAGTGATCGATTACTCACTGATCACTACACAAGGAAGACTGACGCGACACGTTATCTAGTACGGTAGCAAATTGGTATATCTGCACCATTGCTTCAGCATAAACGAAACAGTGACGCAACACGGACACCAATGCGTGAATAGAGGTTTAATTCACGCAAGAGCCAAATAGATGCACTCATGCATATGTACACCAGTACTCCCGCCCAATCATTAATCTCTATGCAGTTCAAGTTTAGAAACAAGTAGAACATTGTGGTGCTTAAGGGTTACATACGTCAAGAAAACGTTCCGTGCTCTGTAGCACAAGTGAAGGCCCCGCTCCAATTTATGTGATAGGCCCCCGAAATGAGGCAAGGTTTTTCCAATCTTTATCTCTTCAAATCATCAGTGCGTTGTCACGTGCACAAACGCATGATATCGCACATAAGATAATTGGTGTGCGTTCTTCCGGGATAAGGAACGCAAGTGGGCAACCCATGCCTAGCTTATGACTGCACACCCGCGTTTCGTTGCACACGCATTTAGAGGCATAATGCTGGAAAAGCCCGATTTACACATTACACAGCAATGAAGAACTCTTTCTTGATATGTTACCATTGCACCCTTATTCTTTCACCTTTCTTTTTTGCTACTTTAGCAGCACGTTAGTAGCAGACACTACCCTCTTAGTAACAGCAGTTAGTAATTGGGCTTCTCCTCATAGTAATTGCACTTATTACCAGCTCGCATCCTTAGTAACTGAACTACGTAACAACATTACTAGCTTGGAAGCTTCAGTAGCATATACGCTCTTTTCTCACTAACTGCTGCATACTGAAGGGCAGGAAAGTGCAGTTAATGAGATGATTAGGAAGTGACTTCAGCATTGACAAGTTGCGACCCTAAAACAGGCGCTTTTGTGCATTTTTCGGCAAAATCCTGAAAACGTGAAAAAAACCGCGGGTTTTGTCAATTGAGAAGCAACATACAAAAAGCTTGCATTATGGAGTACACACAATTCAATCTTTAATAATGATGATCATGAGTGCCACTGATTGGGCTAAGCTGTTTGGTTGACTTTTGATCGAAGAAATGGCTGTGAGGAGAAGTGTGTATTTCGGCACACTTGGCAGATCACAGAAGTGCACCATAAGTGCTAAGTGTTTGTTGTCGTTCGAATACCTTATGTCCAGTACCCAGTAGAGCACCGTGACAGTTGTCATGCCGGCTCAGATGTCGACATCACTTTTGAATGGTTCGAACATAAGAGTGGGGTCTAGTGCCTCATAAGCACGTGCCCTCAGAATTAAGGGCACGCTACATGTAAAGCTTAATTTAGAAAACTAGTATTAGCTGAAACATACCGCTAAAATCACAGGGCCCCTCAGAAACTTTGGATTCTCTGACAAGTAGCGGCACCAGTTCTGTGAAACCGACAGCGAACACATCTGAAAAAGGATTGTTATCGCAAAATCACAGCAGTATACAGAAAAACACTTAGAGCGTCTGAACGTGATTTACGTGCTTATATTTACGGGCAGTCAGCGGGCGCGTTCTGACTTACGAGTCTGGTAGGTAACAAGGCAGCTAATTAACTGAGAACCTCTTATTTGCTCGTGTGGGTTTACAGAGACAACATAATGCCAAAATACGTGAGCGATTACTGGCGGGCGCAAGTTTGCAGTGACGTTATATTTGATACGACAATGACACAAATATGATTGTGGCAATAAGCTAGCGCACAGAATTATTGAATTTTCAGCGGCTCTCTCGAGTTTAACAGAACGAAAACCTAGAAATATGTCGATGAGCTCTCGGCTCAATGCACTTTATTAAAGGTATTCATATTTAGAAGAATTTGGGGGAATCAAGGAGCGGATTCGTGAGGACAGATCTCCACCAATGCAGCAAATGGGTGGCCCTGAAAAGGGCCTTTGAGGAAGGGCTATGGTGGCTGCTCAACGCTGGCGACGTGCGGTCAGAGCGCACGCTTTTATGAAGCCATCGATGGTCAAGCAACTCTCGTGCTCGAAAACTTCTCGCAGATAAGCAAGTCACGGACTACTCAAGTCGTAGCCGCACTCTGGGATGGCCGCGCGTAGATCGTCACCCGATAGCCAGCCAACGTCCTAGGGGTCGAAGGCTTGAAAAGCAGCCGTCCACGCCTCGACTGCTTCGCATGCGAAGTAGACCAGGTTGGTACGACTGGTCAGCCACGACGTAGGGAATACTTGATAACCAGCGCCACCGTCCACGGCATGATCGGCCTGGATCTGCCACGAAGCGTCAGCTCCAAGAAATAGTATATTGAGCCAGCCGTTCAAGAGATATAAATAAACGTACGTGCGTTTACAAAAACATTCTGAGCGAAATACGGAGCGGACTCGTGATGGCAGGTCTCCACCAATGAAGACATTTGGTGGCCCTGAAGAGGGCATTTGAGGAAGGGTGCGGTGCCTGCTCAACAATGGCGACTTCCTGTCATAGCACACCCCTTGATAAATTCATCCAGTGTCAAGCTGCCGCCGTGCTCGTAAAACACACGTAAGTGCCTCAGCCAGGTACCGCACACGTCGAAGCCGCACTCCGCAAGTGCAACATGTGTGTCTACACCTGAGATGCAGCCACCATCATGAGGGTCGAAGTGTTGAAATACACCCGTCCAGGTCTCGACTGCTTCACAAACGAAGGATACCAGGTACAGGGCCGTACCCAGGAATTTTTTTCGGGGGGGGGGGGGGGGGGGGGGTTTGCGTGTAGAACGGCTGCCATTTTTTAAGATTTATACTGGCTTATTTTTGTGAATAAATCAAGTACATCGCTTACTTGTAATAATTCGATGGTACTTTTCAATTATTTGTACCCAAATAAAGAAATTGGTATGTCAACCTCAAATTCTGGTTAAAGCAAGAAATAAGTTTGGACAATAGCACCACCAAAGCCGGGGACACCGCGACCAACGGCTCCTGATGAAGTAACACAATGTAACCACGGTACAAAAACGGTATGTATGTGTTACAAGCTGCCACTCTAGCGTCGCCAGCACGAAGTCGGCGACGGGAATGGCAGCAGGTTAGGTCGTTCCGTACGTAAGCAGAGACAGTGAAGAGATCAGAGACGTGTGTGGGGAAAAACAAAACTCTAGTGATATTGCAGCACGAGGAATCTAGTACAACACTTAATACCAACTAACAAAATACATATAAAATCAATAAATCAGCTTACAAGAGAGAAGTATTACAAACTACACAAAACTAACCAACAATAAAACTACAGATGAGAAAGTCCGAAGGTATAAACAGGTGAAGGGATACCTGTGATGACCGGCAGCGTTGAGTCCACGACGATCGGATGCAAGAAGTCAGAGAGAGTTCTGGCACAACTGCGATGTCGGCGGTGTTGCAGCGCTGGTGTTTCCGGTAGGCTAGTGCTTGAAGCCGATCTCGGGCAGGTTGAACTTACTCGAGATTCAAGTACCGATGCCTACGTTACAGACGTTAATTTCGCGTCACAACTAGACGAATGGCTAAGTTTAGGTGGCCAGCCGATACGGAGCCACAACCACTTAAGGGATACTTCTTGATCTCCTTCTACACCATGTTGGTCAGCAACTAGACTGCTTAGCAAGGCGAAATCCTGCGCTTAAATCGACCTCCGTGTCCCCTCATTCTCGTCCTGGGGGAAAAGAGACCTCTACATGGGTCCAATCATGCACGTTTCATTGTTAGAAACTCCACCCTAAAAATATATTGACCGCGTCCCTTTTTAATTAGGAGAGGGTCCTCAACTGAGCGAGAGTGACAACCTGTTGGGGTTCTCTCATACGGCTTGTCCACAAGCAGTTTTGCCCGTGGGAATGGTCAGTTTCCTTGGTTTCAGCCGGTGCGTCTTGCAGTCTACAGCTGGTTCGGGGTGCATCGCGGCCTTTGACGACCCTGCCGACGCCGCCGTAGGTACAAAGGATCAAACATCGGCGACTAACGTTTGAAGAAGAACACCCATTCAGTACTTCCCTGCACTAAAGACCAGTCTTTTCATGAGCGAACGGTTCCACCGGTCAGCGGGGGAGTGCGGCGCCCGTTAATTTGCCGTTACGCCGGGTCGCAAAAATGGCAGTCCGTGACAGTATGTATGCAAGCAAACAAACAAGTCGCCCGACATTCCGTTCTTCTTGTTACCGTTCGCACAATCTGCTTGCTGGATAGTTTCCTCGTAATTGCGAAAGAATAGAAGGGTTGAAGCTTGGGCTAGCTGGGTTTAGCTTTTAATCGACTCTTGAAACATAGAGGGAAGTTTAAACGAGGAAGTTTTTCCTTCTCGGCAACTTGCAAAATTCTGTGAGGACTTGTTCTGGGGTCACTTGAAGTTCTCGATGGATGCTGAGCAGTGCTAGTCCGGTCAATCTGTCGTTGTTCATATGATTTCGAAGGTAGCTCTTCAGCCTTCTCAGTGTGGAAAAAGTCCGTTCCGGGGTCGACGTCGACACGGGTAAAGTCGCCAGGATAGAAAGTAGGCTGTGGATGTTCGGAAAAAAGTCGCGGTTGCACATCTCTAAGGCCTGTAAAGCACAAGCTGGGCGATTCTTTTCTTCGATCTGGCAGCATTTGTTCACCCACAGTGTGAACTCTGCTTCGATGACATTAGCGGAAGGAATGTCGCCAAGGTAAAACTGCACTGCATCATCAATATCAGAAAGGCTAGCCGATGCGCAGAATTTCGGCAGCAGCATGTTAAAGCCAACCACGACCTTCTTATGGGCATCGAACCGGTCTCTTAATTGATTTTCGAAGTCAGCCAGCAAAGGCAAATACACATTCCTCCGGTAGTACTCTTCGGGAGTAGCAGAAGGTACGTTGCTTCTTTGCATCTGCCTTCCAGTGATGCGTGGTAGGGCCATCTCAACATTTGTGATCTTCAGCAAAGAGAGCGACTTCAGAAAAATCTTATTAAATTCCGTTTCCGCACTAGCCCTTTTTGTGGAAAGAACGTCTATAACATTCTTTACGTGATCGCACGCTTGAGCCAAGTCACAGTCAATTTTTTGAAGAAACTTGCAAAGTGGCAGTGTCAAAGAGAAGAGGTCGCTACAGATCTGAAGCGAAACGACAAACTCGGGCTTCGTAATGGCATTGAGCAGTTGAGAAGCTTTTGATGAAGTATCAGATGACGCGGCCTCTTCTTCCAAATATTCGAGGAATTGTACAATAGGCACGTACAGTTCAAGGAAACGCTGAAGTGCATCGTGACTCTCTACCCACCTTGTTTGGCAAAAGGAGAGAACTGATTTTCTTTTTTCTTGTGTTAAATCTTCTACTTTGTCTCGCAGTTGGTTCGTCCTCTGTGGCGAAGCTCTCACAAACGTACAGGTTGAGGATACAGTTCCCAAACTGTTGCGGATGCTGGGGAGTTTGCATGCGTGAAGCAGAGCAAGGTTCAACGAGTGGGCGCTACAATGCACGTACAACGCTTTGGGCGCTGTTTGACGAATGAAGGCTTGAACACCGTTAAGGTGGCCGCTCATTGATGCCGCGCCGTCGTATCCTTGCCCGCAAAGTAGGTTCAGGTCAAAGCCATGACCTCTAAGGCTGTTCAGGATTGTGCTCGCCAGCGCCTTGCCAGTGAGATCGTACACGGGAACGAAATCTACAAAATCTTCTTTAAGTATGGGCACTCCCGACGTGTCGTGTCCAACGTACCTTACACATAGGGAAATGTGGGCGGTGCGAGATATATCAGTGGCCTCGTCAGCTAGAACTGAAAAACACGAACCTGAGTTGACGTTTTCAACTATCTTTGTATGATTTTACCACAGAGGGTGATCAACTCATTTTGAATTTTTGGGCTCGTGTACAGCGCATTCGCCGGAGATGTTTCCATGTGAGCTCTCAAGGCGGCATCTCCACATTTTGCTCTCATCCTAAGCAGTGCGCGGAAATTTCCATCATTTTTCAATGGCAGCACTTCAGACATATTTATCTGTGCCGCGAAGCGGTACTTCTTGCCTGCCACAGAAAAGGATTGTTTCTATTATTGGCAGCAAGTTCTTGCGGTTTTCTTCCGCCTGCTTTTTAAGACCGTGGTCAAGTTGTGTTAAGATGTCATGCTGTGAGCGGGACCGGACTGCTAAAAAGTTCTCCGATAGCGTTGTTGACATGGCGTGATAACTGCTGGATGCGTGGCTCTTAAAGGCGTCCATGGCTTTCTTGTAATTGGTGAACTCCTTAGTTACAAAACAGCCCAAGCGCTGGTGCTCCCCTTTTCCTGCACACTCGCTTGCGAAGACTACGCAATATTTGCATAATGCTCCTTGAAGCTTCTCTGAATAAACAAGCCATGGGTAACGATCTACCCAGTGAGGTTGGAACTTCAGATTCCTTTTCCCTGTGGCTGGATAATCATAGTTAGCCGGAGGGGTCCACGGATTGAGCAGCAGCTTCTCCGTCGTCTCTGGATCATTTACATTATTGCTTTTCGAGACAAACAGTCCCAAGTCCAAAATATTCGCACTCGTCGCACAGAGGGGAGGCGAACCAGAATGTGTAGGTGCCATGCCACTCACCTTCCTTGGGCATTGCCCAGTGGTAAAGGCGTCACTTTGCCCAGCGTTGACTGTAGAACAAAGGTCACTTGGAGTTGCACTGCGGCCACCATCATTTTCCGGCGGCGCATGGGTGTCCTGCTTGTGTTCGTTCTCAGGTGATTCACATAAACCGGTGCATTCTCCTGAGTCGCTACAGAAGTTCCGACGCGCTTGGCTTTCCACCAGTGCTGAGGAGGGCGAAGTTTTATCCTTCGAAGGAGGCGGTTCTTCTCCGTCCGCTTCATCGGTTCGAACTTTCTTGAAGTAAGACGCAAGACTCCTTTGCTTCGTTGTTGCAGAGTGTCTTTTCATTTTGCTGCCGCAATCCTGTGCACGCACACAGAAGTGGCCAGTGGCTCCAAAAAGACGTTTGCGACTGCTTCGACTGCCTGGCGTGAACGGCGGGCGATGTTTTCTTCCTCTCTTATCCACTTTACAGTGGCTAGAATGTAGAAGTATGATGAACGCGCCGGCTCCCGCGTGGCGCATGTGTTTTCTGAACGCCGCTACAGCTGGTGTGCATGCAGGACCATTATTGTACTCCCGCTGCAGCAAACTGGATTAACGCTACTTAAAGACCTTTTCACAGAAGACTCCATGGGCACTCCATACTCCCCTTAATATACGTGAACCCCCCAAGAATGCACTGCCGAGACATTTGCACTCCCGTGGTACAGTCCAGAAAGCAGGTGTTGCTCCGTTCCTGTGAAAAAGTCACCTTTTCACAGACGGCTCCCTGGGCGCCTGCATAATTCTCTCTGGGCTGCGCTAATTAAATAGCCGTGACCCCCCAAAAATGCACTTTGTAGGCTGTGACGTCAGCCTCTGTACTCCCGCGCGCAGCCCAGCTTGGCGGCGTTTTTTCTCTCCTGTGAAAGTTGACCGCTGGTGCCGGATTGTGTGCCGGCTGTATCCTCGCTTTGTGTGCTTTGTAGGGAGGCGCATATACCTTGTGTGTACAGAAGAGGTAGATTTCCTTGCGTGTGGTTAAGGTTGTTCGAAGTTGCTCGGATATGCCAGTCTTTCAGTAGATGTCATCTTCGATGATTCGTTTCGGTGGCGAAGACTACAGTTTGAGAAAAGTTTACCCTGCAGCCTGCGTCCTCGGAATGCGCCGCTGAGTTTTTCCGCTTAGGGGTTTCGTTCCCTGGCAAATTTGCGCACGTCGTGTTGGTGTTGCCGTTGCTGTCGAACTGTTTACTTTCACAGAAGGAGACGCGCTTTTCGTAGAAACCCAAAGCCGACACGTGCGGTCCGCACAGACGGATAACTTCTCCAGCGGCAATGCACAAGGAAAGCATCTGGAATCAATAAAGGAGCTGCTACGGGGTGAAAGACGAAAAAGAAAAGACTCGAAGGAACGCGAGGGCGAAGTGCAAAGCTGTACAAATAGGGCAGGTGCGCGTGCGGGGGAGGGAGCGCTGAGGTGTTCTGGTAGGTTTGAAGAAAGGAAGAGGGAAGCAATGCCAGGAAAGTTGCAGTGTAACTTTGGCAGCTGGGGGTCGCTGTGAAGGCGTGTAAATATTTTAGTATCACCCGAAAAGTTAAAGCATCAAAAAAATTTCGGGGGGGGGGTCAGAACCCCCTCAACCCCCCCCCCCTAGTTACGGGCCTGACCAGGTAGGCACAAGTGCTCACACCGATGCGTCGGGCATTTAGGACCAGCACCACCGTCCATGGCGTGATCGGCTTGGATCTGCGTCGCAGCCTCAGTTCCAAGAGCACGGAACGCACCAGTGGAGTGTTCATTCTGCTTGATGATATTGAGTCGAGTGCAAATCCGGCAAGCTGGCGTCAATTTAAACACCCGCGCAGAACTTGCTAGAATTTCTGCTCCGCCCCCCCCCCCCCCCCCCTTTAGTGCTCTCTTTTGTGCGCGTGGTGGTTTCTCCCCACCTGTGATTCATGCCTTGCCCCTTTCCCGGAAAGCGCGATCGTACAGCCTGGTTCTTATCTACACTGTGGTCATGAGGTCACGTGTTCTTTTCTTGTGTGCTACAAGAAGCAGAATTTCTGCACAATGGCCTTCCTTGAGGCTAAACTTCATTTCTACTCTCCCCTTCGCCTGTGTGCTCACTTTTGTGCACGTCGTGTCCTCTTCCTAACTGTGACTCATGCCTTCCCTGTGGAAATTCCCAGCATTGCGGATCATAATATTTATGATGGAAACGCTGGAAATTCTGGTGGGTATGATGGAAAATGTGGTGTTACATGCTGGGAATAGTGGTGGGCATAGTGGGACCCTTGGTGGCCGTTCTGGGTGAACGCTGGAAAAGTTTGTGGTTTGGTGGACACTCCGTGGGTATAATGGGTGGGTGTTGGAACATGTGGTGAGTGTGCTGGGCGGATGCACGGATGCTTCGTGTTTGGTGGGAGACCCGGTGGGAGGAGTGGGTGGGTGGTGGCATACGTGGAGATGTGCTGGGTGGGTGCTGGGTGCAATAAATATGACAACAAAACATGATGAGGAGCCTGCTTCGATATACACGTAGGTTCATGATTATGGATGCTTGGTGATCTCTATTTATGATGCATAGAAGTTGTCATCGAAGAAAATCTCTGAGCTTTTGTGATGCAACTTTGAACTCTAGGGCATTGTGCATCAACTGTCAACGCGCGTCTATACGTGTTTCCTTGCATTGAAAATGAAAGTGCGAAGAGTTCACTTCCGAACCAACGAGCGAGAGGCAAGTGCTACACATGACAAGTGACGAAAGCCCTAACCAATCGGATAAAGCACAAGCGACAAAGTGCGACACTTCTAAAATGACATTTTGCGTCGCGTACATGCATGGCCTAATTTCGCATAGGCACGATGTCCGTTGTCACAGTGTCCGTTGTACGTGACGGTTACAACCAACTCGGTTGAATGCCAGCGTACTGGTTCGTATTGGCAGCTCGGTGGTGAACTCGCGCGCGTACTTCTTTATTACCTGCGGGGCTCTTTCCCGCGTTTCAAGAACAAGCCTTTCCTCAAGAGCCCTCTTTAGAGAACTTTACGAAAAGGAAGCCTGCGTAAGGTAGCTCTCCAAGTACCCATGGCTTATGCGACCCATCATGGCGATGTGTGTATTTGCGTACAAGGCACGATACGCGCAACAATAAAAAAAAAGCCTCGAAGCAATGTGCGAGCGATCACACGTGTCGTATTTCATCGAAGGTACATATCACGCGTGGCAAAGCGATGAGGCTGGCACGATTGAGACACAATTTGTTTGAACAAACATCAAGGAGCCTTAGTATCGGCAAAATGCCGCTGTGTTCGCTACTAGAAAGTAGCAAGTAGAGTGCCTCGATGTCCGCGGTGGGGAGGAGGACATCGAGGCACTCTTGTAGCAAGATGCGAAAACGGGGCTCACCTGTCGTAAACGCTTTTTCCGTGTGATGATCAGCCTTCCCATTTCTTTGAAATAATGCTAACAAGTCCGCAGGTAGCCGTCGATGCGTAAATCTAACGGCAAAAGTGCTATCGCCGGCCGAAGTAAACCGCGGTACAAAAATCAGATAACCTCGCCAATTTATTAGAATAAAGCCGAATTAGAACAGACTGAGATGGAAGTAATATTCACCACACAGGCACATCGCTCACGCGCATTCACTTCGGTACATGCACACCGTGCGTTTCTCTAACGCTATCACTCTGATGGCCGCCGCACGGGGACATTAGGAGAATTAAGCCTTGAGACATCTCCATTTCCCTTGAAGACGCTAGCCGAATGAAGGTAAACAGGCACCGCTCCTGGGCTCAACCCGGGGACCGCACACAGTCCCCTTCACTCTGTTCTCGCTTACAAACGAGCATAGCTTCGCTCCCTTAACAATCACTCATACGGATAAGGGCGTCTTTCTTTAGGCACCCTTAAAATGTGCTGAGGTGGGTATTTGTAAGGCCCCTTTACCTTTTCGTTCGCATTACCTGAAGTTCTCCTTACGAAAGGCCGCATTTACGCGTAAGGAAAGGGACGTTTGTGAATACTTGCAGGAGCGGCAAGTGTAACCACTAGCAGCTCGCCATTGACGACTACGAAGTCTAAGCAAACACCTCAAAGTAAAGCAACAATTTCGCTCCATGCGTTCACATTATTCCAATATTAGGCTTCCCGACGGCTCCAATGTCATGAATATCATGTTGGAGTAACGTGTGCCCGTCGCGCGACAGGCACGTGGAGGCATTGGTGAAACAGTTAGAGCACCGAAGGCGAAGAGGCAGATATATGCTATTTTAGCCATGCATTTACAGCGGACGTAATTTGTCATAACTTACTTCCGGCAGCTGTGTCGCAATTTCCTAATGCATGTTACACGAACGGTGTGATTTCCTGGATTAATAAACAGCGCAAATATACATCGCACAGCGCACTTGCACTGCGTACTACGTGGACCAGTGGGCACCGAGATGAAAGCGTTTCCCTGTCTTTTGAACCACGTATACAACACGCAAAAGAAAGCAATCACCGTAAGGTACCTTTTGCATCGCGTTTCCACGGGATGGGAATGCTATGTCAATGCCCCACGATGGAGCAAAACCCGTTGAGCTGTGTAAGCGACAAGCAATGAACGACATCGTTCACGGCAGACTCGCTTTAAATATTCATTAAGCTGCGGATGTAATTACGCGACAAAATGATCGTGAATGCATGATGTGCACTGTCATATCGCAGTCAAAGGCCGACCTACCCTAAACAACTTGACAAACTATACCGCTACATCTCTATTGCTGTAAATTTCAATGACAGATTGATGAGACAAATATATATAGGGTAGCACATTTGCTTCTTGGAGAGTTAAGACATGTATTTGAGCTGTTTGTACCAACGTACACACAATTTTTCTGTTTATATGTCGATACTGAAACTGAGGTGGTGGTGTCGCCACTATCACCATGTCGCTTTTTTTCCCAGACATGGCGGCGTCCTGCATTTCATGTGTGCGTCGTAGTGTCGAGTTTTGTTCATGCGGTCGACTTTACCAAGTTGCCTCGCATTATGTGTTGCATGTTGCGGCTACTGACGTAAGCGCAAGTTCTTCACTCCCCGCAGGGGCGTCTGCGCAAGTAGGCGTTTGGTGTGTAGCGACACCACGGACCCGAGCTAACGGGGGGTCTCGACCCCTCCCACGCCTAGCCGTGCGTGGCTTTGCCGTGTCCGGGGAAAAGGGGATCCTGGGGGTTGAGCCGACGCCGGGTGATTGGACCTTTAAGGCCCCCCGGCAGAGGCAACACACCCCTTTGGCCCCGGCTTCACGTAGACGGTACCCCTGGGCTGACCCACCCAGGGGAAATCGGCAGTCGCCTTTTCCTATCTCTCTCCCACATCTTCGTCTTTCTCTCTCACTGTTCACCTTTCCTGTCCTCTACTCTCTTCAACTTACTTCCTTTTTCATGGCGGCAAGGGTTAACCTTGTGTGGGTAGCCAGCCTTGGATACGCCATATTTGGTTATAGCGGTAACGTACAGCTGGCGCTTGCAGGATGTGCTTTTCACACTTCCTGCAGCGTCCCCTAGTTGGGCTCCGTGGTGGGTGGTTGGCGTTACTGCCGAAACATACGACATCCTATGGATAGCTCTTTCCCGAAACTTCCCGATCGTCCCCATAAGAGGGGGCGCACCGAAGATGTATTTCGCTTTGTTGGACACCAGAAAGAAACCTTTCCACGTTATCATGTCGTACATTCCGAAAAAAGCAGGAAAGACAGTGAGAATGATCTCACCTTTCCTGGTCTCGAAAACACTGTCAGATACAATTGGAGCAGGATACAAAGCATCGAGAATGACAAATGGAGATCTCCTCTTAGAACTCCGCGACCAAATGCAGCATCAGAAACTGTCGAATCTAACATCATTTGGGGACGTCCCAGTGACAGTCACCCCCCACCGCACGATGAACACATCCCGTGGTGTTGTCTCAGATGATGACCTCATGGGACCAACTGAGGCTGAACTTGTTGAGGGCTGGAGTGACCAGAATGTCCTGAATGTGAAGAGAATTAGCATGAGGCGCGATGGAAAGGAAATACACACCAAGCATCTAATCCTTACTTTTGGCTCCAGTATCCTGCCCGAAACGATCGAGGCAGGGTACATCAAACTCAAAGTCAGACCCTACATCCAAATCCTCTCCGATGCTTCAAGTGCCAGCGATTCGGCCACAGTTCACAAAACTGTCGCGGCCGCTCTACCTGTGCAAAATGTAGTGCAACTGAACATCCGTCCGAGTCCTGCGAAAATGCTGCACACTGTGTGAACTGTGATGGGGACCATGCCGCGTACTCGCGATCGTGCCCATCATGGAAGAGAGAGAAGGAAATAGTTGTAATTAAGGTCAAAGAAAACATCTCCTTCAAGGAGGCACGCAGGCGTATTTCCCAGCTACCGAATGGTAGCTTTGCCGATGTGGCGCGACAGGGGGCAGCGTCACAACGGCTTCCGGCGGCTGTCCAGCGCACACGTAGTGAGCTGGCAGTGACGCCAACTTCCCCCTCGGCGGCTGCAGCCAGTGCTGCATCGCCATCTCTAAAAAAAGGACCCACCAGCTTCTGAGCAAGTGGGCCCAAAGGCTCTGCCTCCTGAGGCGAAGCCTCTTCGGCGAACATCCAACGCCTCGCAAGAGGTGATGGACACTAGTTCGAGTGAGGCGGCGCGGAAAGCGCCAAAGGAGCGGCGCGACTCTGTCGACCGCTCTAAGAAAGGAAAAATTCCTATTACGGCGCCTAGAAAGAGCTCCGTAACTTGAGGTTTCTCTAAACACACAGCACTAACCTTCCATTCAAGATGGATACGCAGGTATTGCAATGGAACGTCAGAGGTCTGCTGCATAATCTGGACGACGTTAATGAGCTCCTGCGTAAATTCAGTCCAAAAGTGCTGTGTGTTCAAGAAACACATCTTAAACCGACACACACAAAGTTCCTCAGACAATATGCCATATTCCGCAGGGACCGTGACGACGCAGTCACTTCGTCCGGTGGTGTGGCGATCATAGTTGATAGTAGCGTTAGCTGCAGGCAACTACATCTGAGAACACATCTAGAAGCAGTCGCTATTCAAGCGGTGCTTTTTAACAAGCTAATCACTGTCATCTCATTATACATTCCCCCAGGCTATAGACTTAGTAGAACTGAATTCCAGAACCTAATTGATGAGCTTCCTGAACCCTATTTACTAGTTGGAGATTTCAATGCACATAGCACTCTTTGGGGAGATTCTCGTTGTGATGCGAGAGGAAGACTGATAGAAAATTTCCTATTCTCTACTGGTGCATGTCTGCTCAACAAAAACGAACACACATACTTCAATGCCACGCACCAAACATACTCATCTATCGACTTAACCATCACATCCAGTACTCTAGTTCCGTATCTTGAATGGCAGGTTATTAAAAACCCATACGGAAGCGACCACTTCCCTATAGCGATAAGCTTAACAAAACGAGACAGTGGTTCCCCCCAGCTTCCTCGTTGGAAAATTAGGTCGGCAAACTGGGAGCTGTTCCAAGAACACACATATCTACAGTGGGATGACATTGCTTCCTCTAGCATAGACGACGCTGTGGCGTATATAACACATTTTATTATAGACGCTGCTGAAAAATGTATTAAACAAACCAACAGACAAGTCAGAAAACGTCGTATACCCTGGTGGAATGAAGAATGTAGGGAGGCAAGAAAAAAACAGAACAAAGCTTGGGCTCTACTTCGTGACCATCCAACAGCTGAGAACCTCGTTAATTTCAAGCAAACAAAGTCGCAAGGCAGGCGAGTCCGTCGACAGGCTAGGAGAGAAAGCTGGCAAAAGTACATATCTAACATAAACTCTTATACGGATGAGGGTAAGGTGTGGAATAGCCTAAACAAAATAAATGGCCGGGAAACACAACCACTACCCCTAGTAAATACCGAAGGCAATAGCATGGAAGACCAGGCAGACTTTCTGGGTGAACACTTTCAACATATTTCTAGCGCATCCCACTATAATCCAACTTTCCTGAGGTTCAAGGAACGCGCTGAGCGGGAACGCCTTGAACGAAAGTGCGCAAAAGATGTACCTTACAACCGTCCGTTTAATGTTGCCGAACTCAAGGCCGCTTTGAACTCCTGCCACAACTCAGCACCAGGTGGTGATCGTATAATGTATGAGATGATCAGGAACTTACACCCCGAAGCACAGAATGCACTTCTGTCTCTCTACAACACCTTGTGGGCAGCTGGGTACATTCCAACGTCCTGGAAAGAAGCCATTATAATTCCAATACACAAGCAAGGGAAAGATCCGTCCTTAGCCAGTAGCTATAGGCCAATAGCATTGACGAGCTGCTTGTGCAAACTCTATGAAAAAATGATAAACCGGCGATTAATCTATCTTCTCGAAAACAACAACCTACTAGACCCACTTCAGTGCGGCTTCAGGGAGGGTCGCTCAACACTAGACCACCTTGTTCGCATTGAGGGAATAGTTAGAGATGCCTTTATCCATAAACAGTTTTTTCTTTCCGTATTTCTCGACCTCGAGAAAGCCTATGACACAACATGGCGATTTGGAATCCTCAAAGACCTGTCCGCGTTGGGTGTTCGGGGCAACATGCTCAAAACAATAGAAAGTTACCTGTCCAATCGCACTTTTCGCGTTAGAGTTGGAAATGTCCTGTCAAAACCGTTCACTCAAGAAACTGGTGTGCCACAAGGAGGAGTGCTTAGCTGCACCCTCTTCATTGTAAAAATGAACTCCCTTCGTACGGTTATTCCTCCCGCAATGTTTTACTGTGTATATGTTGATGACGTCCAAATAGGCTTCAAATCATGTAACCTTTCAATCTGTGAGCGACAAGTTCAGCTTGGCCTGAACAAAATAACTAAGTGGGCAAATGAAAATGGTTTTAAGATAAACCCCCTTAAAAGCTCGTGTGTTCTTTTTAACAGAAAAAGAGGCCTTGTATCAGATCCTGAGGTTACGCTGGATGGACAACGCTTGCAGGTCAACAAAGAACATAAGTTTCTAGGTGTCATTCTTGACTCAAAACTGTCCTTCATCGCACACATCAAGTACATTAAAACAAAGTGCCTAAAAACAATGAATATCCTAAAAATACTGTCACACACAACTTGGGGAAGTGACAAGAAGTGCTTAATGAACCTCTACAAGAGTCTTGTCAAGACACGTTTAGACTGCGGAAGTGTGGTGTATCACTCTGCCGCACCAATAGCGCTGAAAATGCTTGATCCGATTCACCATTTGGGCATACGCCTAGCCACTGGCGCCTTCAGGACGAGCCCAGTACAAAGTCTCTATGTGGAATCAGACGAGTGGTCACTCAGTTTGCAACGGTCATACAATATCTTCACGTATTTTCTGAAAGTGAATGCACAATCTGAACACCCTGCTTATCCTACTGTAAATGACACAGGATGTGCCACACTATTCCACAAGCGACCGGCACTAAGAGAGCCGTTCTCACTTCGTGTCAGGAAGCTTAATGAAGAAATGGATGTCTCGATTGTTACACACCATGTAATGCCCCCGGCGAGACCACTCCCGCCATGGCAGTGCCAACAAATTGACTGTGACATATCCTTCATCAGAACTTCCAAACATGCTCCACAAGCGCATATACATACACATTTTCTTGAATTACAGGCAAAGTACTGTTGTGCTGAGTTTTTTACTGATGCTTCCAAGTCGCATGCCGGTGTTCATTATGCAGCGATCGGTCCTTCATTTACAGAATCCGGTGCTATGCACCGAGAAACAAGTATCTTCACAGCAGAAGCCTTTGCACTATTGACTGCTGTGAAACATATCAGCAAAGAAAAGTTAGAAAAATCTATTATATTCACAGACTCTCTTAGTGTGGTGAAAGCCATCATGTCTCTCCGAAAGAATAAAAACCCTGTAACGATGGAACTATATGCACTCCTTTGCACCATGTATGCATCTGGCCAACATATCGTGTTATGCTGGGTGCCTGGCCATAGAGACATCGAAGGCAATGTCTTGGCTGACCAGCTAGCCACTTCTGTCCACGTAAATGCTACTAATACATCTATGGGGGTTCCCGTAACGGACCTGAAACCCTTTTTAAGGAAAAAGCTCAGGGCCTTCTGGCAAAGGTCATGGGATCTAGAACTAGATAACAAATTACACTTGATTAAGCCACACCTTTGTAGTTGGACGCCCACTGCAAAGACACGCCACACCGAAGTAACATTATGCAGACTTAGAATAGGACACACACACAGCACACACGCGTACCTTTTATCTGGTGGTGAGCCACCCAGCTGTGATAAATGTGGCCAGCCACTCTCAGTCCTTCACGTCTTGTTGGAATGCCGAGAACTTGAAGTGCTTAGGAGAAAACATTTTCCAGTACCAGTCCGACAGCAAATCCCACTACACCCAGCAATGTTGCTAGGCAAGGATCCGTTTTTCAAATATGAAAATCTTTTAAGATACTTCAAAGAACTTCGTAATTTTCACATCATATACGCAGGTGATCCGTAGCACGGCCTCTCACAAGAGGTCGATGTTGCGGTAGTCTCTAAGAGAAAGCACCTACCTCAGGCCCTTGGTCTCAAGGGCGTACGTGAGGTTTTCGTGCTACCTCCATGCTCTATTTTAGTAACGCAAGCACTACTGATTTATCCTCACCACACAATTCACGCCACTGTCATGATTTTAGCAATTATACTTTTTACGCACCGTCACTGCGAACAATTTTAGGCCCTTATACAGCCATCTAACATCCTCATTGATCACATCCCATACCATGACCTGGCACTCTATGGCCACCACTGGCCCTTGTGCCAAAAAATACCATATAACAACAATATGAAGGAGAACTAACAGACAATAACGCCAAGGAAAGTATAGGGTGTGTGATCTGTAGTATTTAGAATATAAATGTGAAGAAAGTAAAGTGGACGAAAAGATGACTTGCCGCCGGCAGGGACCGAACCCTGCCGGCGGTCCCTGCCGGCGGCAAGTCATCTTTTCGTCCACTTTACTTTCTTCACATTTATATTCTAAATACTACAGATCACACACCCTATACTTTCCTTGGCGTTATTGTCTGTTAGTTCTCCTTCATATTGTGTCTAACAAAGATAAAACGAGCCCTTGAAAATCATCTCCTTTCCTTCATTCATAGCAAGGGTCTCGTCCTGGCAGACTTGATGCCTTCAGGTAGTATGCGAGGGATTATTGGTCAGCTGCCAGCTCGTAAAAAGATCACGTGCTACGTGACGCCAGTAGGCAAAAAAAGAGTGTTCCACACTCGCCGCCATGGCTGCGATTGGCGCTGACTAACACTCCTAGGTTTAAATCAACATATATACCCCACAAAGTGGACGGGAGGATGACCGCCGCCGTAGCTCAGTGGTAGAGCATCGAACGCGTTATTCGAAGGTCGCAGGTTCGGTCCCTGCCGGCGGCAAGTCATCTTTTCGTCCACTTTACTTTCTTCACATTTATATTCTAAATACTACAGATCACACACCCTATACTTTCCTTGGCGTTATTGTCTGTTAGTTCTCCTTCATATTGTGTCTAACAAAGATAAACGAGCCCTTGAAAATCATCTCCTTTCCTTCATTCATAGCAAGGGTCTCGTCCTGGCAGACTTGATGCCTTCAGGTAGTATGCGAGGGATTATTGGTCAGCTGCCAGCTCGTAAAAAGATCACGTGCTACGTGACGCCAGTAGGCAAAAAAAGAGTGTTCCACACTCGCCGCCATGGCTGCGATTGGCGCTGACTAACACTCCTAGGTTTAAATCAACATATATACCCCACAAAGTGGACGGGAGGATGACCGCCGCCGTAGCTCAGTGGTAGAGCATCGAACGCGTTATTCGAAGGTCGCAGGTTCGGTCCCTGCCGGCGGCAAGTCATCTTTTCGTCCACTTTACTTTCTTCACATTTATATTCTAAATACTACAGATCACACACCCTATACTTTCCTTGGCGTTATTGTCTGTTAGTTCTCCTTCATATTGTGTCTAACAAAGATAAAACGAGCCCTTGAAAATCATCTCCTTTCCTTCATTCATAGCAAGGGTCTCGTCCTGGCAGACTTGATGCCTTCAGGTAGTATGCGAGGGATTATTGGTCAGCTGCCAGCTCGTAAAAAGATCACGTGCTACGTGACGCCAGTAGGCAAAAAAAGAGTGTTCCACACTCGCCGCCATGGCTGCGATTGGCGCTGACTAACACTCCTAGGTTTAAATCAACATATATACCCCACAAAGTGGACGGGAGGATGACCGCCGCCGTAGCTCAGTGGTAGAGCATCGAACGCGTTATTCGAAGGTCGCAGGTTCGGTCCCTGCCGGCGGCAAGTCATCTTTTCGTCCACTTTACTTTCTTCACATTTATATTCTAAATACTACAGATCACACACCCTATACTTTCCTTGGCGTTATTGTCTGTTAGTTCTCCTTCATATTGTGTCTAACAAAGATAAAACGAGCCCTTGAAAATCATCTCCTTTCCTTCATATAACAACAAGTTCTTCACTGAGTATTATCCGCGGCACCAGGCAAATAGCCACCAGGTGCCGGCCGCGCGACTCCGTCCTCTACATGGTCCTCTACGACTCCTTTATTCGGTGTGATCAACGGACGTGATTCATAATTTTGGAGACCCTCTTCAAATATTTCCGCACATCATTGAGTAGCATCGCCGCAGTCCTTACTCGAGGAATCGCTCTGTGGCTCTGGAAAATGTCTTGACGCTCGAGCACTTCGGGAGCTATACCGGTGGACGGCTGGACGCGGGTAGCTTGGCCAATACTTGCTCTGCGCATCGCTTAAAAAGCGGCGGTCGGCCTGCAGTGTACGCTGCCAACGTGCTTTCTTGCCAGAGGTAAGCGATTTTGAACGTTCGGCTTCGTACATTGTCAGTCGCTCTTATTGTAGTATGTGTTGTCGCTGAAGGAAATCACATAACGTGTTGGTACTGCATGCCGTTGCTGTGTGGATGGCGCTCGCGCACGACGTTTGTCCAAGAGCGCAATCGGTAGTTTTATAAAGTTTTGGTAATTAGTTCGCACGCATGCAATGCTCTTGGTTAAAATTTGCTGAAAGGAGACATTTTTGTCAGGCACACCATCGACATGCGTTTTATGCGTGCAGTTTACACTTGTCAACTTACTTGGAGTAACGCAATAAAAACGAAGCTTCATTTATTTTTTAGAGCGTTTAGGAGCTTGCTCCTTATGCTCGGGCATTGTCCATCGCCGTAGTAGCCGCTAGTTCTCATTGCTTCCGCTAGCTTGGAGTAACACATGTAAGGTATACACCCATCTCAGCGCACGCTCGCGCGAAAGCGAAGTCTTCTTCATTTTGTTCTCTTCCTTTTATTCTTCGAGTGCCTTGATGATGATATTAACGAAGGCAAAACCACTAATAGCATCGCCAACTGTAGCATGCGGCGATCGCTCCACTCCGGCGCTTCGTCTAGCTTGATAGGTGACCGCTAGAGGGCCATAACTGCGCGCTTCCTCTCCCTTTCGACAGTCGTCAGTCAGTGCGCTTCGATACTAATATCATGAACGAAGACAAGGCGGAGGAGCGCAGGGCTCGCAAGGCAGCAGCAGAGCGGGCTCGCCACCAAGACTCCGCGGTGAAAGCTCCCGAGGCCGCAGAGAGACGTCAGCGTCGTCCGGAGCCCCAGGTACAAGCCCGCGAAGCCGAAACAGCGGCAAGAGAACCTCGAAGAGGTACGGGCGCGGGATGCAGCGGCCAAGCGCCGAACGCGGTCGCTACCTGAAATTGTTGGCGCCGACGCGGGCTTCAAGCGCGATTTCCTCGACCACACGTTCGGCCACCGCTGCAAGGTCGACGACCGCTTGTGGTTCGAGAACAACCTGACCACAATCGCTACTAGAACATTCGCTTCGTGGATATGGCGTGTTTTTTTACGCTGAGACTGCAAGAAGACAAGCCGGTCACGGCGCCTAGGCGCAGGCTCGTGCTAGACCCGCACGAGCATTCACAACCGCGAAAACAGACGCGTGGAGTTATACATTTTGGTGACCGAACTTCTTGCACAGCTTCAACAGCGTTGCACTTGATGCGTATGCGTGAAACAGAACACCGTCAGGTCCGCCGAGGCTTCACGACAATTGGGATGCCAGCCTCCTCCTTTTGTTCGGCGAAATATCGTCTCGAGAAGGTTGGTGGTGGTGGTGTTCGCATACCTTCACTGGAAAGGAAAGGGGTGCTCATCGGCGGACAAAAGCGGCCGAAGCAGGGGGAGCTCGAGTTCCCATGGTAATAAACTCTCAGACGGTGGTTAAAAATCACGTGACAGAAAACTCACCAGGTAGTAAAATTGGATTATGACATCCTTTTACTACGTTCCTCAGAGGTGGTGGTAAAACTGTCATGTACCACTTTTACTCCAGCATGAGGTAGTAATTTTAGGAGCGAGGGAGTTTTCAGGGGTAATGAGCTGCAGAAACCCCAGACTCGGCTAACATTTGCTTACAGTTTACTATAAGCAGTTCAACAAAAACTTTTACCAACAGCTTAGGGAGGCTCATTGAACTTCGGTGTCAATATGCTTCAATATTACGAGTATAGTTCGAGTTGGGATGCGCGAGGAACCATTCCTAAGTGTTGAAGACACGATCAGACGTCATATGCCAAATACATATAGGGCTGATGCCCAATGACGCTGGTCTTGTTCTTCACTGGCTTCACGTTGTTCTTTCTATTAAATACAGAAATTTTCACAGAACCCATGCCCTACAGGTTTTTTCTAGACGGCTTATACCATAATGACGCAAAAGAAAGAGCACACACATTTAAGGCAGCACGCGGCGGGTGGTATGTTTTGGTAGCGCGGTTTCTTCATGAAAATTGCACACGTCTCTTTTATTATGCCTTACAGCAAAGTAGCCAGATGTGTTGACAAATAAGACATTGGTTACGATTAAAGATGCATTTATGCATGCGGTCGTGAAATGAATACTTTCATTAATTTTCCATGACAATGTTATCCACCGTAGGCGCAAAGAATCACTAGAGCATACCACATAAGGGTTTCGAGCAATGCTAAAAAAAATTGTAGAAGAATTATTACGCTCTCACTTTGCCAAGAGCTGCAATTTTCAGATTCAAGTGTAACTAAGACAAAAATCCTGACCAGGCAACCACTCAACGGATTTCAGGTTCATATTACTGAAACAGAATATTTGCCAGGTGAAATATTATGTGGTGCTCTATACTTATCATACTGTTGCCTAAGAAAATTGCAGAGTGCCCTTCTGAGACACAAGGTATACACTAATCTGAACGAGAATTCGAAATACGCTTAAGTCATTTCAACTGTGAGCGCCAAATACATGACAAGGTTATTAAATCTTAGGAGATCTCCTCTAGCAAGCACGCTGACATGCATGATAGTGTTTGGTCAATCGGTGAGAGATACGCCATTCCTTCATTCATAAAGTTTGAAATGAATATAACGTGGAGTACTGCTGAAGTTTGGCTTTTAACTATCACACAACTCAGTTAATCAGCCTGAAGAAGTTTAACCCTTTTATCGTCATATTTATGGTTTCTAAACGGCCGACGATATCTGTTATCTGCAATGCGCTGAGCGTTTCAATATAGGGAAGAGTGCTGCTATTGCAAATATTTCTAGACGACACCACGCGTGATTGACCAAAAGATGGGATACAAAGTTCGATTATCACTTTCCTTTGCCATTTTAAGGCCTGGACTAATATTTGGCCATATTGAATATTTCTCAAATGTTCCATCGTCGCGAGTACTTTCAGAGGGGCTAGAAATGGGCGAAATACGAGAGCGTGACGTGTGTTTGGTAATTTTGTGCATCTTAGCAAGCGCAACAGAATAAACACAGAAGGAAGAGACACGTAAACAGCGCCCGTCCCGTTTGTTCCGTTGGCTTGGTAAGATGGGCTAGTGCTTCACAAACCAATTAGCCCAAATTTCTGCGTTGAATAGCTTGTTATACATACAACATGTGCCCAGAGCACTCGGACTTCTACAAAATGGGTTATGAGAGGTGAAAGCTTAGAATGTGTAATTGAGAAAGCCCTACGCGCACGCTGATATGGCAAATGAAATATCACCATCTGACAAAACAGATCATGGGAAACAATCTAGTTTTGTGTAGGCAAGGCGACGGTTTCTCTTTTGTGCAAGGAAAAGGACATGAATAACAGCTTCATGCTTTCAGCGCGCGCGTCCTTACTTACGAGTCTGGTAGGGAACAACGCAGCTGATCAATTGAGAACCCCTTATTTTCTCGTATGGGGTTACAGAGGCAACATAATTCCAAAATACACCAGCGAATGCTGGCGGACGCAAGTTTGCAGTAACATTATATTTGACACGGCAATGACATAAATTGGAATATGGCAATCAGCTATAGCGTATGGGACCACTCGGTTGACAGTGGATCTTTCGCTGTTTAACACAAACAAAACTTGAAATATGTCGATGAGCTCGCCGTTCATTCGATTTTAATAGTTGTATGCGTATTTAGAAGTATTTGAGGGAAATAGGGAGCCGATTCGTGACGACAGATCTCTACCAATGCAGCAAATGGGTGGATCTGAAAAGTGCGTTTGAGGAAGGGCTACGGTGGCTGCTCAACGCTGACGACGTGCGGTCAAAGCACACGCTTTGATGAAGCCATCGATGGTCAAGCAACCGTCGTGATCGAAGACTTCTCGCAGATAAGCGAGCCACGGGCCACACACGTCGTAGCCGCATTCTGCGATCGCGGCACATAGATCGTCACCCGATAGCCAGCCAACGTCTTCGGGGTCGAAGGCTCGGAAAGCAGCCGTCCACGCCTCGACTGCTTCGCATGCGAAGTAGACCAGGTTGGTACGACTGGTCATGCCACGACGTAGGGAATACTTGATAACCAGCGCCACCGTCCACGGCATTATCGGCCTAGATCTGCCGCGGAGCCTCAGCTCCAAGAGCACGGAACACACCAGGCGGGAGTCCATACCGCTTGGTAGACAGCGAGTCGAATGGCAATCTGGCCACTGGTCGTCTTTTTATACGCCCGCGTTAAGCGTGGAAGGATTTCTGCACAGAAGCCTTTGTTAACCTTGATATTCCATTCCACCCCCCATAAACTCATCTCCGGCCTCTGTTGATCACTTGATTCTTCTCCCCACCCGTGTGTTATGTTCGTTCCCCTTCCTGGAAAGCGGGATCCATCGTACTTGCTCTTACCTACACTCTTGTCGTCTAGGTCGCATGTGCTTCACTGGCGTACTAAAATAAACAGTTTAGCAAATCCTTTTGGCTAGCACTTAGGGATGGCCAATAGGTATATCAAAGCTTATTGAAGCCTTCACTTTGACCATCGCTAAGTACTGGCATAGTCCTTTAAAACTTTTGAAAAGCTATTGAGGGACTATGGTAGCACGCAGGCGCCTCAACAGTCTTTCTCGAACTGGGAATCTGCAGGCTCCGAGAGCTGCGTGCAAGCCGCTGCTGCATATCCAGCCGACACTCTGATGATCATACTGCAGAAACACGGCGGCCCAATGTTCAACGGTTTCGCAGGCGATGTCGAGCAGCTCTGAGCAGTCAGTGCAACCCCGCGTGACGAAGCACTGCAGCACGAATGCCGCAGTGAATGGAATAATCGGTGGCATTTGCAGAAGGCCCAGCCGGAGAGCGAAACGGTCAACAAGGTCCGGATTCATAATGCGCTCATAGAAGTTTGCAAGTCGACTGTCAGTTGGGCACTGCGTCGACTTCTTATACGCCCGACTTGAATGTGCGAGAATATCGCACAATGACCTTTGTATTCTTAACTCCCTCTCCCTCTTTTTCTTCAGCTTTACCAGCTCTCGCCCTCTCCCCACCTGCGTCCCTGCGTCTTTCTGTCATTTCTGCACCCTAGTGGCCCTTTTTTAGCAACCTTTTCCCAAACAACTTTTTTTCCCACAACAAGTATTAGCCATGTAGGAGACTCGTTGAGGGAGGCTCCATAAAAGCTGCGTGTACGACAGCCTAACTGGCGCCTTCACCCCCACGCAACACGATAGCAAACCCGACAGTTGGGAAATTGGGGGAATAACAGAGAGCAACACTTTTATATTTTAAACAATGGACATCGTCCTAAACAACAGAATTACTAAATCTAAAGCTGTGAATCCTACGCGTTTTAGCGACATCATCCCATGAAGTGTTGACAGCTTTGCTACCGTTGTGATACTCCAGAAGTTGTTTCATTTTTTGCCATTGTCACTCGGTGGTAAACATATGCGAGATGCCAAGACATGAACTTCGATATTGACAGGCTTCTATCATTGCGTGGCTGTCGTTGACCTGTTACGAAATCAGCTGTACCTGAGCTTAAGATGCCCTTTAATTGTACGATCCTGGTCCCACTACAAAGAGATGCTTCTCGTAGGAAGTGTTACCGGATACCATCCGGTATCCGGTAACGTAAAGAAGTATACCTTCAAGCTAAAACTACCTATTCTAAAAGTTTAGCAGATGTGACCACATGCGATTGACCAAATGATTGCATCCGAAGTTCGAAGAATGCATTCCTTTACCGTTTTAAGATCTTGAGTATTATTGGCCCAATGCGGCCCTCTTGAATGTTTCTGTCGTGCCAGCGTCTGCTCATGCGAAAGAAGGAGCGGACAAATTTCCCAGGAGCGAGTGACGTTTATTGCCACATGTTCATCGTTGTGCGGCCCGGTCCCGATAAGCGCCTTCAAGATGTGGCGCATGCTTTTTATTTGTTTCGCGCGCCTGCGCATTATCGACTTGATCAAATGCGGCGCTCGGCCGGACACCACATTTTCACAAGTGATTCAACGCTGCCCACTACTTTCAGAGACGCGAGGGTACGTTAGCTCAGAGCGATAATAGTTTTAGAAATATGTTATGATTGGTAAATGATTAAAAAAACGTTTAATAGAGAAAGTCCTCCCTACGCGGTTCTAAGGAAAAATCAATTTTAAAATATTGACGGAATAGCTTGTGGCAAGTACTCTGGATTTGGGTAGGCAAAGCGACAGTTCATTTTTTATCTACGGAAATGCACTTTGTCAACAGTCTTAACTTTATTGTGCGTGTGTGCTTACTACAAGCTGGCGTGTAACATGCAGCTAAGCACGTTAGACGCCTTTTTATTTTCTGGTATGCGCTTTTAGGCGCAATATACTTCCCAATACCACGACCGAATGTTAACTGGCGTAAGTTAGCACTAACGTTCGAGCTGGCAATAAATGACCTAATTTAAATAAGTTCACGGACAGAACTACTTAACGGACAGTTGCTCTTATGCTATTTGACAGAAACAAAATGTTGAAATAGGTGGTTGAGACAGCCGTTCCACGGATATAAATAAATGTACTGGGTCTAAGAAAAGAATTTGAGGGAAACACGGAGTGGAGTCGTGATAGCAGGTCTCCACCAATGCAGAAATTGGGTCGCCCTGAAAAGGGCCTTTGAGGAAGGGCTGCAGTGCTGCTCAACGATTGCAACTTGCTGTCATCGCACACGCTTTCAGAAATCCATCCAGTGTCAAGCTGCCGTAGTGGCTGTAAACCACCCGCAAGTACCTTAGCCAGGTGCAGCACACGTCGAAGCCACACTCTGCAAGCGCATCGTGTATGTCTACACCTGTGATCCAGCCACCGTCATCAGGGTCGTAGCGTTGAAATACACCCGTCCAGGTCTCGATCGCTTCACAGACGAAAGGTACTAGGTTGGCACGACTGCTCGCACCGATGCGACGGGCGTAATTTATGATCAGCACCACCGTCCATGGCAAGACGGGCTTGGATCTACGTCGCAGCCTCAGTTTCAAAAGCACGGAACGTACCAGTCGAGAGTAGATACTGCTGCACAGGCTGGGAGTCGAGTGGCAATCTGCCCAGTGGTCGTCGCTTTATAGGCCCGCGCTGAGCGTGCTAAAATTTGTGCACAATGGCCTGTCTTAACCCCTAACTTCACTTATACTCTCTTCCCTAGCCCTTTTCCTCTCTCTATTGTTGACATGGTGGCTTCTCCCCCCTTGGACCTCATGCCTTGCGCCCTTTCCTGGAAAGCACCTTCGTACAAACTGCTCGTGATCTACACAATAGTTGTTGGGGTCACGTCTTCTTCTCATGTTTGCTAGAATATGCTGAATTTCTGCACATTGGCATTTGAAACCCCCAACTTCACTTATACTCTCCCCCCACCAGTTTTGCACACTCCGTTGTTGACGTGGTGTCTTCCCTCCCCCACGCCCTGGGTCTTGTACTTGGTCCCCTTTCCTAAAAAGCGCGTTCGTACGAACTGGTCGTTATCTACACTGCAGTATACTTGACGTCACGTGTTCTCATGTGTGCTACAATCAGCAGAATTTCTGCACAATGTTCAGGGTTCTTAACCCTGAACTGCAATTATACTCACCCCACCCCTTTTTCGCTCTCTCTCTTCTTCAAGTGGTGGATTCTCCCCACCTGCGTGTCGTGCACTATCCCCTTTCCTGCAAATCGAGTTAGTACAAACTGGTTTTTACCTCCACTGTAGTCCTTCAGGACCCGTGTTCTTCTTTTGTGTACAACAGTAAGCCTGTAGCAAAAGCTTTTAACTAGCACTTACAGGGGCTGATCTTGGGTAGCAATAAACTTCGATATTAGGAATATAAGTCGAGTTGACGTGCGCGATGAAGTAGATTTAAATGATTAACACACGAAGATACGTCATACTCGAAGCGCTCATACGTCTCCGCTGGAGGTGCTGTTCGGAAAAATACTCGTGTATTGAGTGCTTCTCTCAATGGCGAATTTCAGCTTAAAACCGAAACGGCGCTACAGGCTGGTGCGTCGCCGTTATCCAAGTTGTTTAAGACAATAGCTGATCACGTTATATCGCGAGTGTGGTTTATGAAGTTAAACGGCAATATGTTATCTCGCGATTTGTTCTTGTATTTCGACCTTAAGCGGAGGTTTCTGCTCCATAATTTTCTTGCCTTCTATCATAGTCAATCCTCTCTCGCTTGTTCTTTAGTTTCAGTGAACAAAAGCCACCAGAATATTTGTTTTCACCAACGGCGAGTCAGTATTACTGGCTTGAGGCCAGGAAAGACGCTTCCTTCTGCAACCCATAAGTAAGCATGGGGTGGCTTTTTTGGCATGAAGGTCAAATGTAATAAATGAAAAAAAGATACGGAGGGCCCTTGAGCTTGGTCATGAAGAGTTGAACGCGAAAGCGATATCCACACGCACGCACACAGTAGACAGTTATAGTTTACCGTTAACGTGATAGCAAACGTCCGTTGCGGACAGCGCGTTTTAGTATTTATTTACACATACTGCAGCGCTAAGTGCGCTATGGCAGGAGTGGGTATACAAAGATACGCGGAATTTTAACAAACATCAATGAAAATTATGTAAACAGGCAAACTAATACAGATGTGTGATTATACAAGGTCAAAAGTGCACAAACATGTGATGAACGTGATTGAAAATAGATTAAAGAAACAATGCTACTCAAGAGATCACACCAACAGCAAATAGAGGAGGGTATATTACAGACGCATGTCATGGATGTCGGCTACAAAATTGGGCGATGGGCGTGAACGAATACCACCAGGTAATGAATTCCAGTCTTCAATAGAACGGGGAAAAAAACTGAACTTGAACATGTTAGTTCGAGCAAAGTAAGGCGTTAAGTTTAAGCTGTGATAGCTTCTTGTCGTTGACTGAGGTGCAAAGTTTATGTAGTCCTTTTCATTTGATAGTTTAACTGAAGACGTCACGATGCTATGCAAGAATTTTAATGACTCTATACGGCGACGCGAAGAGAGCGAAGTTAAGTTCAGTGAAGAAAGAGTAGAAGAGGGTGAAAAGTCACGGTCATAGCGATGACATATGAATCTTACCGTTTTTTCTGAATTGCTTCTATCCTATTAATCTCGCACAGCTTGTACGGGTTCCAAACGACAGATGCATAGTCTACTATTGGACGAATGAGTGATTTAAATAAGAGAAGCTTAGTTTCCTTCGGGGATTTAGATAGAGTGCGACGTAGATAGCCTAGTTTTTTTAATGCTTTGTTACATACGTAGTCAATGTGCTTGGACCATGTCATATTATGAGTAAAAATGACCCCTAGATACTTATACTCGAAAACCCTATTTACTGCACGGTTATCGAAAGAGTAATCAAAAGCAGACGGAGATTTATTGCAAAAGGACATAAATACGGTTTTTTAAAAGTTAATGTTCATTTGCCAGGTCCTGCACTAATTAAAAAACCAGCAAAAGACTCCTGCAAGCGGCAATGGTACGCGTGTGTTTTAATGACCTCGTATAAGACGCAATCATCGGCATAAAAACGAATGGAAGAGGAGGTGCAAACAGGCAAATCATTTAAGTAAATTAAGAAAAGTAGAGGCCCAAGAACGGACCCTTGGGGCCCTCCAGACGTTATCTCAATGGCAGTAGAGTTGGATGACCTGTAAGAAACGAACTGAGAGCGGGATGACAAAAAGCTAGATATCCAGCTAACCAAATGAGGATTGTTTAGTATGACATCGAGTTTAGCAAGGAGTTTAGAATGCAGTACTGTATCGAAAGCCTTTGAGAAGTCAATAAATATAGCGTCAACCTGGTTGCCAAGATCAAGGTTCAGAAAAATATCATGCGTGAATTCGACTAATTGTGTTGTGGTACTGAAACCACGCCTAAACCCATGCTGCCTGTTAGATAGTAGTTGGTGCGATTCCAAGAAGAGCATATTATGTTTATGAATGATATGTTCTAACATCTTGCATGATTGAGAAGTCAATGATATCGGTCTATAATTCAATAGGGACTGCTTATCGCCCGATTTGTAAAGAGGGAGTACCTTTGCTATCTTCCATGAGGATGGAAGAGAGCCAGAAGATAGACTTATTGAATATGACCGTCACATATCTGGGTGACCATAGGGAGTAGCGAACTAAGAATGCATTGTGTATCCCGTCAGGGCCAGTGCATTTTTTTACATCTAATTTTAAGATAAGGTTCAGAATGCCCTAACTCGTTGTCTCAATATCACTGATTGGTTCAGAACGAGCTATGCCTGTCAGAGAAGGAATGGAGTTGTTGTCAGAAACGAACACAGACTGGAAATAGTTATTAAAAGCATTCGATATTGCTTGCGGGTCACTAATAACGTCATTATCAATTCTGAAAGAAGGTGAGGCATCATGAGGCAAAATCGAATACCAAAATCTGCGTGGGTTCGTGCTTAACATACCCGGCAACTGACCGCGAAAAAAGAAATCTTTTCGCCGTTTTTATCTTGGAGTTAAGTTCACTTTTCGCCCTCTGAAATCTGTCTAGTTCTTCTGGACCGCCTAAGTCGACGGACACGGCGAGATAAATGCAAAATGTCACGATTGATCCAAGGAAGATTAATATTGCTTTTCTTTGTCTTAAGTGGCACAAATCTTCGGACACATGACTTAACAAGATCCTCAAAGTAATTAACGAGGTAATTTATATCCTGCCTGTCAGAAAGTGCACAAAACGTATCAAAATGATCAGCTAGAATATCAGTAATGGAATTGTCATCCGCACGAGTGAAATCAGGGAAACTAGTAAATGTATAGGGTGATTTGGATGTGGCACAACAAAGTGATAACAAGACACCTTTATGGTCTGATAATCCGTCAATTACCTCGCAAGAAAAGTTATCAGCTAAATCTGTACTTAGAAAAACTAAGTCTAGAATAGCATTTAACCTAATCGCACATGAAACAACTTGAGTAAGCCCGAAAGACAAAGAAATATTTATTAATTCATGACAGATAGCAGCATCGCGACCCGTTACAGTCAGGGAAGGCCAATCGATGTCAGGAGCATTAAAATCACCCATACAGATCAATTTTGATGAAGCTATATTAACATCGCACATGAAATTGGAAAGAGCATGAAGAACATCAAGGGAGGATCCAGGTGGGCGATATATAACACTAACTACAATACATTGCTTATTTAGATAAATCTTACACCACAGGGATTCAGTCTCCGGAGGTGATAGCAACACCGAGAAGCGGATATCTGAGCGGAGAAGCAGAGCGACGCCACCGCCAATGCCATGTGCCCTGTCATTACGTATGGCAATAAAACCGGGCGGAGTAAACTCAGAATCGTAAACGTTGCTATGCAGCCAAGACTCAGTGATGCCAACAACATGAGGGGAATAAGTTGCAACAAGGGACAATAGGTCTGGAAGTTTCTTAACTATGCTACGAGCATTAACGTTTAGAACTACAAGGTGTTCCTGACGGTTATAATGAGGTCAGAGAGTGGATGAAGAGGGATTTGAGGATGTGGGGACAGAAGAACGAGGGCCACGGGGTTGATCTGAGACTTGCACTAGTGTGTTTGAGGCGTCGTCCCAGTTGTAGCGGGATAGCGACGTGTTTACGTGCCCAAGCTATGACAGCGGCGTCGTCTAGCGGACAGTGAATGCATTAAAAGAAGTGCAAAGAAAAAAAAAAACAGAAGGCTCGCCTGTATCCCTGCACGCAGCAATATTACTACTTTTTTAGTAAGAATAAAAGTAAGGCAATATAAACCACGAACCAAGAGCGAAAATTTTAATGTGGCAGATTTATTTACACCGATCTTCTGTTTAGGCCTAGGGACGTTCCAAATGGAAAGCGATCTCAAAAACTAAGCCAAGTTATCCGTAATCCTCGGTAGTCGAAGCTACCTGAAGGCAAGCGAAGCCATTTTAGTCAGTTTCTCCCAAAGAAGTGGATTCGTCCACATCAACGCGAAATTCAGTTCAAAACGGGCGTACAAAACCGCCGACATGTTTGCGACACCGCCGCCGACACAGGAATTTATGCGAAACAAAGCCACCTTCTCGAGAAATGAGCGCCCGAACATGGAACAATAGGCCGGCGTACCTTTTTCGCGCTAAAAAAAAAAAAGGAGTACCTCCCGCGTTGTTGGCAGACGCTGTGTCCACTTGAACACCACTATGCGCACCTATCCCTAAGCCAAATTAGCTACGGTTATCTGGAGGATTTCAAGGAGTCCACGATGTGGAAAGAGGTGTAGGGGAGAGGATAATAGAAAGCATAGGGCGCTACACCCCAACAATTATATTAAAGCAGTACACTGTTGACAGGTTTGTTCAAAAGGGAGATAAGAAAAACGATGGAAGTTGGGGAAAATTGCTAAGCCAGACGACTCAGGGGAATTTGACTCGATCCTTTCTTAGAACGGCGTGGAACAGCGCACCTATGTAGCAAAAAAAGGGACAGACTAGACAAAGAGTGCTCACTTCTATGAGTTGGTACTCAGTGCATTTTGTACTCTGCCTCTCTATTTTTTATTTTGCTGCGTCCGCGTCCTGCGTTCTTGGAAGTTGGATGCCATCTCTAACCCGTCAATGGCAATAAAATGTTTGTAGACTTCGCTTTACAAAAGGGTTTCAACAGGACTGTCTGCCAGCTCAATAATAAAGAAAGCTTCGTAAGAAAAAGAGGCAAAGAAAACCTTAGTGTGTGAAACGCATTCTTAAGCTCCAAGGATAGCAAGGGTCACAGCAAAGATATAAAGATACATCACGCCTGGTCTTTTTTTTTTTTTTTTTGCTACTGCTAGGTCTACAGGAGAATTTTGACACCTCACAACGAGGTATACTTTGGGTATTTGATGCAAAAATGAAATTATGGTTACAACAACAGCAGAAATTATTCGCATTGAAATGGTTCCATGAATAAAGAACTCATTCGGCTCATCTTTTTATGGAATGTAAATTATTGAATTAATGTAAATGAATCAAATCAGGGTGATGCTTAACGAAAATAAAACGTAAAATCGTGGCGTGCATAAGCAGTGCCCGCTCTTGTGCAGAGCAACAGATGTATATTGGCGTGAGCACGAGCAATTTACAGCACAGACGTGTTGGACGTGTTGAAGCCGCACGTGCTTACGCCAAGTCTCTTAGTTAGAACTGACGCCAATATCTTCGGGCTTTTTAAGTACCACCGCAGCGTAGCAGACAGTCATAATGAAGACTGGTACATACAACATATAAAACTCAAAATAAGCGTGGTTAAAGGTCCGCACATATTTTTTATCTTTTTTTTTTCATGAATGTTGGAATTGCTAAATATATTCTATGCGCTATCTTCTACTGAGAATTTCGCGTATAATGATCAATGGAAGAAGATAACCGCCAAACCAAAGCGGAAAAACAATATGTGGAAAGAAAACTAACGTTTTGGAACAATCACGCGAGCCTTGTGGAAAATAAAAAGAAATATCGAACATTCTTACTTTTCCAAGTCTTTTTTTACGGAATGCCATTATTTAACGAAAAATTAATTGCATTGAAATTTGGACTAAGCATACAACTTCCAGATAAGGTCCTCTTAACTGAATTTTCATTCATTCAAGTATTGCGATATCAATGTTCGATGTTTATCGAGGGTTTATTTTAACGCAACTAATTTTTCTGGTACCTTAATGCGCCTAATCAATTATTTATATGTAGCACGTGACTGCTGGAGATTGGTGTCAGGGTAAAAGAACGCGAGAAAAGGGAGCATTCTTTTCCATTCTATCTTGCTCTGTGACCCACGGTGGAGTTAACGAGGTCTCCCCCCCTTCCCTTCTCTGTACTTCTCGTGACTCAGTGACAAGGATGTCATTCTCGCCACCGCTTTGTTACTTTTTTACCGGGGCTGTGAAATCGCCAGTTTTTGCAGGGATCGTTGACAGAACTGGACGCATGAAAAGCGTTTTCGACCACCCGAGATGAGTGCCTCGTGCAAAAGGATCTGTGGGCGACTAAACGCTGAGAGTGGTTTTTCTTTCTCGGCTTTCTTCTTTCATTCGAGAAACAGCATGCCGTGGGAAATTTTGAAAATTGGGAGGAGAAAGGGAGAGAGGGATGGATAACAGGGAAGGGTGGAGAGAAAACCTGCGTGACTCAACAAGATGCCAATCGCCAGACACCTGGATATGTCACACAACCAGCTGCCTCGTGGGAGCCGTGTTTCTGCGGTGGTGTTTGAAAATATATGTATAAATAACAGTGATTAAACACATAGCAACCACAAAATGTAGTTAGCAAACTATGTCACTCTCGCGATGGCAGACATGTCACAGAAAAGCAGTTTTGCCGAGAGCGGATAACGAACGCAGCCCGTTCAAAGAGAAGATTGCAGCTCTCCAAAGCAAGGACGGCAGCATGTTTAAAACTGCCGTTTTCTAAAATATGAATAGTTCATTTATTAGAAACGAATGTTCTCAAAGACCTTCATCGCATACAAGGTACACGTGGCAGAATATGTGTACCAGCCGCATACTTTAACAGCGCAAATTGCCTTTTTCTCGACATCATTTCTGTTACCAGCATTAAGATATAAACTTTATACAACTATCTTACGGTTTTGTAAAAATATTTCTAATTTTACGTACATGCTTTACCCTGCAGCGTACGGAACTGTTGCGATTTGTTTTTTTCATATTTTAACCTTGGCAAACTTTGAAATGCGTATGAAGCAACCGGTCAAGCCACTGTAATGGAGCTAAGTATTATTAAGGAGAAATAAGGAGAATGAGGGTAACACGGAGCGTGATCGCCAGTGGCGCACTCAGCCAATGCAAAAATTGGGTGGCCCTGAAAAGGGCCTTTTCAGAAGCGTTAAGGTGCAGCGGACAGCAGACTTCACCAGTGACGTTTCGCGACTCGCGCGCAGGCTTTCAGGAAACCGTCGTACGTAATACAGCCGTAATGAGAATATGTCACGCGCAGACGTGTCAAGCAGTCTCCTCGGAATGTGAAACCGCTGGTTTCCAGAGCTGCCTGTAAGTCGCTGTCCCTGATCCACCCGTCTCCATCCTCGTCATATTCCGTAAACACGGCCGCCCCGTATCTCTACGGCCTCGCAGGCCATGTCCAGAATCTCGGCACACTCCGTGAAACCGCGGCTCATGCAGGCCTCCAGCACGAACGCCGCTGTCAGTGGCATGATCATTGGCTGCAGCTGCCGCTGGCGAAGCCGGAGAAGCAGCTCGTTGACGAGGCGAGAACACATGCTGCACTGCTTGAGAAGTAGCAAATCGAGTGACAATCCGGCAAGTCGTCGTCTTTTTATACACCCACCCTCGGTGTTCGAGCACGCCTCACAATGGCTTTTGTATTCCAAACTTCCACTTCCCTCTTTCCCCTTCAACTATGCGACACGCGTCATTGCTTAGCAGGCTTAAGTGTTGCGCTGCTAAGATCGTGGTCATGGGTTCGATTCACGCATACGGCAGCTGCATTTCGATGGGAGCGAAATGCAGTAACACCGGCGTACTTACATTTACGTACACGTTAAAGAACCCAGGTGGCCGAAATTAATCCGAAGTCCCCCACCAGGCGTGCCTCGTAATAATGTCATGCGTTCGGCACGTAATATAAAGCCTTGCATGCGCGTGATCCGCGGGCGATATACAGCTGCCGCTTTGGAAACGAGCTGAAAAAAGAACCAAGGCGGCAATAAATTTTCGATGGCTTCGCGAATTCAGATGCGCTTATTATCGGGCACAAATCTAGGCATAATGATAAACATGAGAGATCCCAGTGGGTATTGTATAGTATCAGGGGCGTAGCCAGCAATTTTTTTCGGGGGGGGGGTGGGGGGTTCTATTACACTTTATGTATGTTCGTGCGTGGGTTTGTATGTGTGCGTGTACATATACGCAAGCAAAATTGAAAATTTTCGGGGAAGGTTTAAACCCCCCCCCCCCCTTTTGGCTACGTCCCTGTATAGTATGATGCTGACCAAGCGAACTGTCGAAACAACCAAAAGGACGTTCGAATAAGCGAACACGGTGCGTGATCAGGCGTCGATATTATTTGAAATGAAACACGCCTCTGCAAGATGCATGGTCGAAGTGGGCATGATTTTTTTTTTTTGCGCGTTTCATTATGCGGTCAAAGGGAGCTCTAAAAAAATCTGAGGTGACATTAAACTTGCGATCAGACGTTGTTATCATTCGATGCAAACCTCGGCAAAAGTGAAACTCCCACGAAACTGAACACTGCGCATTGCGATGCAGCTAGTGACTCTACAGGGCAGATGTAAATTTTTGCTCTTCACACTGAGCTCATAATAAATTTAAAGCCGCACGACAAACTTGGCATCCTAGCAATCGAAATGTTATCAATAGAAAACGCACGCGAAAGCGTGCTGGATGTATGCTGACATCTCCGAGTAGACACGACTGCATGCCGCAACGAATGTGCGTTTTACCAGTAACATAATTACAGAACTCGCGCAGTCACCTCCCTATTCATGTCAAAGAAATGTGCCCGTTCAGCATCGGCACGTACGTAGCGCTCGCACAAACAGCATCGCCCTTGACGACCTGCTCGGTCCCGAAAAGGTGGTCGATCGACCGTCCTCCTCTGGCGAGATTCCCACCGTGAATACGTTTTTTCCATCTCTGGGATCTTTCTAAACCTTCAGAGCAAGCGACACGTGAAGCTGCACGTGCACGGCGAGCAGAGAACAGCGCGTGCAGGGCGCGTGAACGTGGGGAGACAGCGCAGTCAAAAGCCAGGCGCGGGGAGAGAAGCGACCGGTTTTTGCAAGAAAGGCGGCGAAACGCGTGCGACGCAGCGCCCCCTGGCCGAGCTTGGGAGGCCTATAGACCGTTTTCACGGGGAGGAGGAGCGTAGCCTCGAACCGGCGCATTTTCAACTCCATCCCCCTCTCCACCGTTCGCCCGCCGCCGCTGGTGTGTGGGAACTCCCGCGTTCTGCATCGCTTTGCGTGTGAGAGGTCAATGTGTTTCAATTTTCCGACGCGCTAAAGCAATTGTGCTGCCGAAAATCGAAATGTCGGACGAGAACAGGTCGACAGGCTACCACTGCGCTGTGTTGGGCTGCGACAACAACTATCGGAAGCGCAAAAGACTGGCAGCCGAAACATGCGAAGTGCACCTCCAGCCGCAGCATGTTTGCGGTTGTAATATGTTCAAGCTGCACCGGTTCCCCGCAGATGACGACCAACGACGGGTCTGGATAGCTTGTGTAAACAGAAAAGATTTTGTGCCATCTCCTTGGGCTCGCGTTTGCTCCGAACATTTTGTTTCCGGTGAACGTTCGGTAACCAACTATGCGCCGATGGTCAAGCTCGGATACCCACGAAAGGTACGTGTGTCTGAATCGATTTCAATCCTTCGCACCTGTGCTTAATTGGCGTGTGCGAGTAGGCTTTAAGATTCGTCATTATGACGCCCATCTTTCAGGTCAAAGTTGGCCGGCGACGGATTGCAAAAATGGAAAATGTGCCGAAGAAGCGGAGGAAGGTAATACTTGTTTTCTCATACGCTCAATGAGAAATGAGCGCCCCTCCGACCGAAAAATGTTTTTCTTTACGTGCTGTACAGCTTTTGAAAGTTAAGCGCATCGCAACACAGATCTCCGCTGATTTGAACCGTTATATTCGCTGTGCTGAAGCGCGCATATTCAAGCGGAGCAATCTTTTAGATCTTCGGCTGGACGCGCTAGCATATTTCGTACCCGAATAGTATCGTGTGTGAGCTTGTGAATTCGGCATAAGTGTCTTTTCGTCTTTCGCAAAGTGCGCGAAAATGATTTAAAACGCAGCATTCGAAATGCCAGCTGTCAGTAATGAACAAAAATTTCGCCCTGGATCACGATTCTCTGTATGCTGCTTCTGGCAAAACTTATCACTTCTGGTGCACTGGGGCCAATACTGGAGTTAGCTTCTTCATGCAGTCTGCCTGTTCATGTCAGCACTGTATTGTTTACGTCTGTCTAGAGAGGTGTCGTCTGTATCGATTTAAATTACAAGAAGGCGAGCTCTCCGTCCAGAGCTTTGCTACTCAACCAGTTAAAGCGAGGTTCTAGAAGGGAATAAGAAAAGTGAAATTCCTGGACAGTTCTCTTCTTTTTTTCTTGTGTACACAAAGATGTTACCTTCCTTCTTTTCTAGCTATGCACAAGTGAGGATTCTTCACCTGACCCGAGTCAAGCTGGTGGTGGTGGTGTTGATGTATGTAAAGCTTCTCCTTTCATTGAAAGATGCAAAAGTTATTATTCCACACCAAACGCATATCACAATGCTCTCTATGTTCAAGTGTAATGTGTGTGGTAGCGCATTGATTTTGACGACAAGGCACCTCAAATCGTTCAAATACTGGAGTTAGCTTCTTCATGCGGTCTCTGCTTGTTCATGTCAGCACTGTATTGTTTACGTCTGTCTAGAGAGGTGTCGTCTGTATCGATTTAAATTACAAGAAGGCGAGCTCTCCGTCCAGAGCTTTGCTACTCAACCAGTTAAAGCGAGGTTCTAGAAGGGAATAAGAAAAGTGAAATTCCTGGACAGTTTTCTTTTTTTTCTTGTGCACACAAAGATGTTACCTTCCTTCTTTTCTAGCTATGCACAAGTGAGGATTCTACACCTGACCCGAGTCAAGCTGATGGTGGTGGTGTTGATGTATGTAAAGCTTCTCCTTTCATTGAAAGATGCAAAAGTTATTATTCCACACCAAACGCACATCACATCGCTCTCTATGTTCAGTTGTAATGTGTGTGGTAGCGCATTGATTATGACGACAAGGCACCTCAAATCGTTCAAATACTGGAGTTAGCTTCTTCATGCAGTCTCTGCCTGTTCATGTCAGCACTGTATTGTTTACGTCTGTCTAGAGAGGTGTCGTCTGTATCGGTTTAAGTTACAAGAAGGTGAGCTCTCCGTCCAGAGCTTTGCTACTCAACCAGTTAAAGCGAGGTTCTAGAAGGGAATAAGAAAAAAAAAGTGAAATTCCTGGAAAGTTCTTTTTTTTGTTGTGCACAAAAAGATGTTACCTTCCTTCTTTTCTAGATATGCACGGGTGAGGATTCTACACCTGACCCGAGTCAAGCTGTTGCTGGTGGTGTTGATGTATGTAAAGCTTCTCCTTTCATTGAAAGATGCAAAAGTTATTATTCCACACCAAACGCAGATCACATTGCTCTCTATGTTCAATTGTAATGTGTGTGGTAGCGCATTGATTATGACGACAAGGCACCTCAAATCGTTCAAATACTGGAGTTAGCTTCTTCATGCGGTCTCTGCTTGTTCATGTCAGCACTGTATTGTTTACGTCTGTCGAGAGAGGTGTCATCTGTATCGATTTAAGTTACAAGAAGGCGAGCTCTCCGTCCAGAGCTTTGCTACTCAACCAGTTGAAGCGAGGTTCTAGAAGGGAATAAGAAAAGTGAAATTCCTGGAAAGTTCTTTTTTTTGTTGTGCACAAAAAGATGTTACCTTCATTCTTTTCTAGATATGCACGGGTGAGGATTCTACACCTGACCCGAGTCAAGCTGTTGCTGGTGGTGTTGATGTATGTAAAGCTTCTCCTTTCATTGAAAGATGCAAAAGTTATTATTCCACACCAAACGTAGATCAAATTGCTCTCTATGTTCAATTGTAATGTGTGTGGTAGCGCATTGATTATGACGACAAGGCACCTCAAATCGTTCAAATACTGGAGTTAGCTTCTTCATGCGGTCTCTGCTTGTTCATGTCAGCACTGTATTGTTTACGTCTGTCGAGAGAGGTGTCATCTGTATCGATTTAAGTTACAAGAAGGCGAGCTCTCCGTCCAGAGCTTTGCTACTCAACCAGTTAAAGCGAGGTTCTAGAAGGGAATAAGAAAAGTGAAATTCCTGGAAAGTTCTCTTCTTTTTTTTTTGTTATGGACAAAAAGATGTTACCTTCCTTCTTTTCTAGATATGCACGGGTGAGGATTCTACACCTGACCCTAGTCAAGCTGTTGCTGGTGGTGTTGATGTATGTAAAGCTTCTCCTTTCATTGAAAGATGCAAAAGTTATTATTCCACACCAAACGCAGATCAAATTGCTCTCTATGTTCAATTGTAATGTGTGTGGTAGCGCATTGATTATGACGACAAGGCACCTCAAATCATTCAAATAATGCAACATCCGCTTGTTTATTTTATGCAAGTGAATACTTTGGCATCCAACGCAGTAAACTGAGTAGGAATTAGCTGCAAAGAGTTTGCTCGCATAGGATGCTGGCAGTCTAGCTGTTTTGCTCCTAGAGTTTGCCCAGGAAGCATTCTGCACGTAACCAGCAGTTCTTCCTTTATTTATTTTGCTTGATGTTGGCCTTCACAAGCTAGATGCAGCCAAGTGGCTTGTTCCAGCATTACTTTTCACTGAGGTGCTTTGCTTGTATTCTTTTCTTCTGTTCACTTTGCTTGCTAAAAACACTAACCCATAGTCTTCAAGAGCTAGACGGCCAATCTGGGATTTGCACACCACAACCATTCAGTTTATCATCATGAATTGCGAATTAAGAAGTACCTTTCGTGTGATGCGTCACTGTGCAAAATGTGGATGCGAGGAATTTACAGCTCTGCAAACATTGTCAACCATAGAACAGGCTGATTTGAAAAAAAAAAAAAAAAAAAAAACATAAGAATGTTTTGTAATTGTAGTAATAAATTACTGATTTGCTGAACCGGTTCAATGTTACACTTTCACCTAGCTGTAAGTTTGTTTTCCTATGTGAAGCGCTGTCCTCATGAAAACACACTGTTGCACATGCACTGTAAATATTGGCTGTTGAAGAGGCCAGTGCAGATCATTTCATAAATGTCGCAGTGTGGCCACGGTTGCAAGCATCATTTAGCAGATAACTTGCATACCTAAGTTGCCTCCCTCATAACATCAGTTGCTACTAGGAGGTGACCTGCAAAAAATTCATTGTGGTGCAGAGCCACAACTCCAAAATTGCGACGTTGTTACCTTTGCATGCATGCAGCACTCTGCTTCTTGTCATGGCACCTATGTAATTGTGCACCTTGTAAGCTGTTGGAGCAGAATACTGACACTTTCGAAAGGCTGTCTGCCATGCACATGGAAGAATAACGAGAATGAACAGTGTGTAAGTAGTGATGAATCGACATGAAACATATTGCATTTGTAATTGGTCAAAAATGAGGTACCTCATAAATCTTGAAAAACTATCTCCTGATTGTTTGACTGCAAGTCATGCCACCACCATGCGTGGGCATATCACATTGCATATGGCGCATACTTTAGCGTTGTTTTCACACTTTAAATGCGTTTCTTCAGAAAAGCTTAGTTGCTATTACTGTAAATGAAAAATCCTTAATCTACAAGCATACAGCCTGTTGCTCAATGTGCACCGTTTCCTTTGCTCCTTTTATTTAGGCAGTCATGCTTGATTTGTTGAGGTACATAAAATGAAAACATTGGGATACAAATGCAGTGATGTGAGATACGGTGAAAACAGGCTATTTGATTTTTTTTTTGCTTACCTGTTCATATTGTTATGGGTGCTTCCTGTAGTAAAGTGTGTATTCTGTGCTCTTCTCACTATTCCTTATTTAACTATTTCCTTAGCGTTTTCGTATGGTCTTAAGACCATGGCAGAAATAAGGAACATGTAAGTGCTCATTTGAGATGCCTGTGATTCTGACGTATGGCGTCACCATTGCATTGGTTTTCAGGCCTCTCAGTGCATTGCAGAATCCTTGCCTTCAACTCATGCTGCTGGATCACTACCAGACCATTTTCACTATGTGAGGAAATTTTTTTGCTTTGCTGTTCTGCCCTAGTCTAATGCAGAGCAGTGTTGCACTTCTGAATTATAGCACTTCTTGCAGGTTGCCCCAAATTCAGCAGCAGCGGCAGCCACTGTTGCTGGGACGCAGACTGAGACTGTAAGTCTGAACGATGCATTAGCTTGATTCCATTCAGGTGCATCATGTCAATTAGAAGACATTATAGATTTGTGTTGTTCTAATGTATGTTTTATTTTCATATCTAACAGAATAAATCCTCCCCGTAACACCTTGTTGGTGGTGGTGATGCGGGGTGGATTTTGTTACGGGGTAATTTATTGTTAGAGCAGATTGAGCTAATGCTGCACAGAGCGCACAGGATTGCAGGCCAACAGGACAACGCTAGACTCCAACCCACAACAATAACGTTATCGTCTTCCTCCATTGCCTGTCATTTCAGTGCCTGTGCCGCTGTGACATTTCCATACGTGTGACAATATAGTTCAACATTAAGGCTCACTGCTTGCATGAATGCATGTCGCCACATGTTTCTGGCAGCGACATGCATTCAATCACTGACTGATCAATTATTTCTCTTTGCTGTTAGAGTTCCATGAACTTAATTTACGAAATCACCTGCCACAAATGTACAGTATCGCAGTAGTCACGATAACATGTCCAGAGGTGACTTAATTGTGTTCAGCCGGCGTAGTGTGGTGCGATGTCTGTTCCTGCTAGTGCCCGCCGCTAATCCGAACACTTGTATATCCCCTTCGAGTTCTAATTAACGAGCTTTTACAGTACAACCAACTAACCCAAGTTTCAGTCTTGTTACTGCAGCAGTGTGCTGTAATTTAGCTCCTACAGCTTTGTTGACACGAGTATGCAAACCTGCAGTATATATTATGTGGTTTTGAGGTTGCTCTTTACTATTTCTTGTATGGTATGGTAGAACCGCTATTAGAATTCTCTTTTCAGAAGGTAAATACCTGCACATTACAGTCAGGGATGCCTCATACTCATGCAAATGCGCTAACACCGTTGCTCTAACCTGAGGCATGTGATGACCCTAAAAGCTCAATTGTGACAGCTTTTGAAGTGCCTTGTGGCTTGGTTTTTCCTTTCTGCCTTGAAAAACTTATAGACAGTGGTACCTCAAAGTTCTATGCATTCTCCAACAGTTTTTTTTGTTTTATTTATATAGAAATATATATTTTCAGGTCCGCAAGATCGATGGCTGCACCCAGTGGGAAGTCATAGAACTGACTGACCACAGCTACACAATGCCAGTGCAAATTAAGCCACATGTGACATCGAGAATGTCAGCAGATGACATACAATTTTACACTGGTGTTTCTAAGGAAGTTTTCCACGCCCTTTTAAAAATTATCAGTGGGATGTCAGTGCCAACCTCAAACCTCCCATTAGACGATCAGCTGCTTCTAACACTTATGCGCCTGAGACTCGGCCTTTTGTATAAGGACCTAGCTTGGAGATTTAATACCTCTCCCTCTTCTGCTTGCAGGTGTTTTAACAACATCCTCAAATGTCTCCACGAAATAATGAAAGGTTGTGTGGTATGGTTACCAAGGTCAAGAATTCAGAGGAGCATGCCACAATCGTTCATTGACAGTGGACATGGAAACACAACCTGTATATTTGACTGTACAGAAGTAGCACTGCAGCGACCATCAAAGCAGAAAGCCAGGGCACAGACCTACAGCTCGTATAAAGCCCATAACACAGTTAAATTTTTAACTGTTATTGCTCCGAATGGGCTCATAATGTTTGTTTCACGGACATTCGGTGGCCGTGCCTCAGATAAGTATATTGTCAAAAACTGTGGGGTGCAAGAGTTCTTCGTTAAAGGAGATGTCATAATGGCTGACCGAGGCTTTTCTCTGGATCCATACTTGGAGGCTCAAGGAGTAAAGATGAATGTGCCAGCATTCACGAAAGGTATGTCAAATTTGGAATGCAAAACTAAGATAGACATCAATTTTGATCTTTTTATCCCTAGGCAAAAGCCAGCTCTCCGAAAAAGAAGTGACAGCTACACGACGCATTGCTTCAGTGCGAATCCACGTAGAAAGAGCCATCAACAGGCTGAAGACTTACAGGATATTTCAGGGAGTTCTTCCAATCAAATGCAGGAAGACAATCGACTCCATGATTTTTGTATGTGCTGGGCTTTGCAACCTGAAAAGGCCACTCATCGCAAAGTAAGAAATGCAAGGAAGTTGCAGCAAATTGATTGTTTATTGCACAACAGTTTCTCCTAAATGTTCAATAAAAAGCACACAATTGTCTGCTACAACACATAAAAAACAATTAAAAAAATGGCGAAGCTTGCACTAAGACACACAAGCCTTGAAACAGCGAAACTGGACAATTCTGAAGACTAGGTTGCTTCTAGGTTGTTTGTACACCTTATTGGGTGACGCAGGTTATATCTATGTTCCTTTTAGGCCAGTGCTAGGCTTTAGTTAAGTGATTCTAAGTTGTCTTTGTGTCGATTCTCAGCACAGAGGCTGGAGTCAAATCACAGACAGTCGCAGACAAGACACAGGCACGTGTCGTTGGCGTAGGCTTTCCATAGCTTCGGGGTCTTCTTGCAGCTGCCGTTGCCTTTCCCATTTCCTAGTATTCTCTCGTTTGTACTCGAGGTCGAACAACGCGGCTTGCCACCGTCGCTTCGTAGCCATTTGCTGGGCTAGCTGTAGCCTTCTTCCTTTTTGTGGACCAGTGGCGAGTAGTGGGATCGACCCAATTTCTGTTGCGCCTACCCATTTAAGATGAAAGTCTTTTTGTACAGGATGAACAACAAACGAGTTGCTGAACAGCTTCGCTGTTAAGAATGCTTATTGCACAACACCAGTAAGGAAATGAATCGGTGATCGCTTGCTCGGAAATCTGATCTAATGGAGTGTTACGAACAGGCTGGAGGTGCGTTACTTTTCGCATACTTGCTTATATTCTGTCAAGTCAAGTTTGCCTTCCACTTCCATTTTCTCGAGGCAAGGTAGCATGTTGCAAAAATAAAATTTCTGAAGCCTTGGCATTGTGTCTTCAATATATTTTGCATTGAAAGGTACACGAACAAGTACAGCTGACTTCAGCGACCACACGTAGAAAAAGCATAAGTTCTTTTGCACACACAGCATAGCAAATTGAACTTGTGAGTAATAACTGTTTGGACCATTTTCCAAGAGCACATACGACCCACTGCGTTTCACAACATCGTACTTTCCATTGGCTATAAGAACACTGCAGTCTTCAACGAAAGGGCACTTGATTTCTAAAACTGCATTGTGGGAATCTATGACTCCATCAGGAGTCGCAGAAAGCCATGGGTAATCCTTGCAGACATGAGTGCCATGGAGCTCAACTTTCATTCCGAAGTGTTCTTCAAATTTCTGTCGAGCCACTTTCTCGCTTTGCAGACCGTGCCGTGTCGCAGCATTTCCATGAAATGTCGGAGTGGTAAGCGACAGCAATGCTTTTTGTGTTGATGTGGTCGCACGTTTCGGAATCCTTTTGATATTTGAGGCGGTAATCCGGAGCCTTCGTGATGTGTGCCACAAAGAAGAATTCTGTGTTCTTGTGGCTGCTTCTAGTGCTGACATGCTTGCTGATGAGAGGCTTACGTATTTTGTGTAAAACTTCAGGCAAGGTGGGCAGTCATCTGGCAAGGTCATCTGGCTATTTTCATGCAAGACATGCGTGGCAGTTGCAGGCTCGTCTGATGGTACTGGAAGTTCCCGCTCTGGAGCAGTCAGTGTTTCATGCATGAGAGTTCCTGAAATTCAATGCGCTGAGATTATTCACCATGTATTGCACATCAGTCATCATGTGGGCACTAGCATAATTCTAATTGTGCACCCACCAGAACAACACGTTAGACTAAGTATTTCGGTTTATTTTTACTATTGCTATTTGCACATTTCTTTACTGACATATCAATGAAGGCCATTAGATATGTTGTCTTCTGTGTTTGCAAATGACACACTGACACTTTCCACGTTAACATTTGCTTATTTATGTACACATCATCCTGAAGGCATCACATAACTATCTCACTTGTGCTCGTTGATTTTTACATTGAACCCCTTTCCAAATGAAAACGCTTGGAGTGCACAGCATTACACTAATTATTTCAAACCTACACAGGCTCTCCTGGTCGTATTTTTTACCAACTATGACTGTTGTCCTGGAAAACTCCCTACATATTACTACATGGTCAACTTGTCCAAAATTAGTTGAAAATATGCTTTAGTGATGTTTGTTTCCTTCATCAAGACAAGCCCCGTGCTTGAAATTTTGCATGCAGGCTTGTTCAAGAACTGCTATATGATTGAAATGTGTCTTACCGGGAATGTTTACAAGTTCTTGAAAAGGGCTGTCCTTGTAGAACTGTATGAATTCTGCATCACTGCGAAGCCAAGGAATAGAGGGCAATGTCCTTGTGGCGCTCTCCGTGTCCACTGTCCTCTTTTTCATTTTAAAGTTAATGTCGACAAGGGCTGCTGGTTCTAGGTTTCTTTTGGTTCCACGGTTCCAGGCAGCTGTATTGTCTGTGCAAGTTTCCCCGGTGAGGCCAGATGATACTGCCAAGTCAATCTTCCAAAGGAGGGCACCAACGTGGCTGCACACTTTGCCTCTCCCTGCCATGCAAGAGCAGCCACTGGTCCTAATCCCACCGTTGCTCTCGCAGCAAACCCACGCATTATGCATCGTCTTGAGTGACTGGGACGCTTGCACCTCGCACTTGAGTAGCACAAGATTTTTGTCTATTTTATGCAAAAGAACTGTGCCAACCCAACCACTCTGTAAATATGTGTACGACTGCATGCTTCGAAATGCTTTGACTTCTCTTAAGTCACATGCCTTCTTTTCCAACAAATAGTATATAATGTGTGGTGTCTGTAGTTGTGGCCATTTCTTGAGGTCATCACACCAGCTTGTTACTGTGTTTGGGTGCTGGTACACTCTGTCATCTGCACCAAAGAGAAGCAACGTCAAAGCTTACGATTAATAAACAAAATGCTTGGCCACGAGTTGGTCTCTCATAACATCAACATCCCTCATTTTTATGACACAGCACATGACTTACAATGAAATAAGTGCAATAGTGCCCGCAGCTGGCGAAATGTTCCATCTAAGCTGGCGCAATTTCGATATCAAATTAGCAATTTCCAAACTGCATGACTGAAAGGCCCGCATGACATAAGTATTCCTTGGCGCAGGAATGCGCCTCCGGCGCTTTGTCAAGGGCACGTTCTTTATCGAATTGTCAATTTTGGGACGATAACGGGGGTAGCGTTACGACAACCGCACTTTTTTTTTTCACGCGGCAAACGGGTTTCATGAATAATCGACTCACGTTCGTCAAAGCCACGTCGCTAGCTGAACACGTACGCTCTTCATAATGATTTTCAAACTAATACTGGTCAAAAAACAAACTGACAACAATGTTACCAAAAATGGGCGTGCTTTCGGCGTATCGCTAGTGGCGGCTGCTCGCGCCGAAGCGAATTTTCAGCATGCCGTGCTTCCAGGTGTAAAAGAGGCTTATTTTCATTTTCTCATCGTGTTGTTTCTACGCCGAAGTTTGAGCTCACCCGTCGTACGTCTGTTTCTTATTATGCACAACGATCACAGGCCACAAGCTTTTAACGACGACGGCACGTACGAATCAACACAGGCATCGCTGCTTGTGCTCTCTTCGTTCCATGAACTTTGTATTGCAACGTGCCAAGCGGAACCACGTTATCTGTTAAAGATTAGAGTTAAAGATTATAGTTACGTTGAACTTGAATAATCGCGGCAAACAAACCCGAGAGTCACTTTAAACACTAATGCGCGCACGTAACGTGCAGCTGGACAACGCCGTACATATTCGCTCGTCTACATTTCACCTATTACTTCGAGAGTTGTAATAAATTTTACCGCTAGTGCTTATTCCCAGAACACCGCAAGGCCAGCTGTTACAAAACGAGCCTATCACCAATTTACACGTGCTCCTTAAAAACTGAATTGGAATTCTACTCGCCTCCTATGTCGATCGTCGGCGCCGCTGCGGGAACGTCTCGTGAGCCTCCACTGCTTGTAGGTTCAGCCATTTTGTAGCTGACAGCTTGCTAGCGCCTTTACAATCGCGAAGCGTTGTTGTGTCGTGCCCGTGTGCCGGGAAGAACACCACATCGTGTACTGAGCGTATGCGCTGCATGCACCACCGCAGAAACCCACACACCGGCATGGCGGCGAAACATCGCAGACGCTAGACGGCGCTGCGGCGGTGAAGTGCTTTAAAAATGGCAGCCCCCTTGTGAAATTGGTGTATACACCCTGCTCTTTTTCTTGGAGATGGTCCTCTTGTATAACTGTCTGATATGCAGATTTATTTTAAGAAGATGTGACTTTTGAGATAAGCTTTAAACGACGTCATTTCATTGTTCATTACTCTACACCGAGTGACTGGCGCAGCATAGCCTTAGCTGGTTTTGCGCCATAAAACGACAGTTCGAAAGTATGGAATCCCGAAAATAAGAGTGCAAATCGATTCCCTCGAGATCATCTACCGGCGCGTGGGGGACAAACTTAGGGAGCCACAAACCCACAGTTTAGATTTCAACGATCTCCACAGCAATCGCTGTTTGGAGAAATACGCTTGTACTTATGGTGGATTCCATTGGCGGATTCGGAGTGGCCTACGAACTATGTGCCGGAGCACTGCACTCAGCGGAGAGCAACCGAAGGAAATTTGCCATAGGAACACAAGCGCCCTCACCAGAGCAAATGGTAGGGGGCGTTAGTGGACATCTGATTTGCAAACGCCCAGAATTCCTCGTGTTTCGCGCCGTTTACGACTTCACAGGCGCGAGCGGAGAGAACAGGCGCGGTCGGACAGCGCATTGCATCGCGCAGGCGCGGGGAGCTTGCGACTTCCGGTCGAATCCGCCGCTTTTCGCAGAGAGCTGCTCCATGAAGTGAACCTGGCGGCGGAGCTGCTCCAGATGTGCCAATGATACAGGGAGCTCTCTCACTGCCAATGGAACAGTCTTCCTCCGCGTGGAGCAGAAAAACTGCTACCGGAAGTGCTCCGAATCTGCCAGTGGAATTCACCATTAGTGCGTGCCTCAATGGCGAGTTTCAGCGAGTTATTTGTCTTAAAATCAAAACGGCGCTGCAGGTGGGCGAGTCGCCGTCATCTAAGTATTTTAAAGCAATACTTGACAGCGTTTAATTGAATGTAGTTTCATAATATTAAACGACAGTATAATATCACGAGATTTGACCCACAGTTTCGATTTCAACGGTCTTCACATCAGGCGCTGTTGAGAGAAAGACGCGTGTACTTAGTGGGTGCCTCAGTGACGAGCTTCAGCGAGTTACTTGTCTTAAACTCAAAACGGCGATGCAGGCGGGTCAGTCGCCGTCATCTAAGTATTTTAAAGCAATACTTGACAGCGTTTAATTGAATGTAGTTTTATAAAAATAAAGGGTAATATAATCACGAGATTTGATCTTGTATTTCCAGCTTAAGGGGATGCCTTTCTTTCGTATCTTCCGCGCTTCTTTCATGGTTGACCCTCTCTCGCTCGTTCTTTACACTTTCAGTGAACAAAAGCCACCAGAATATTTGTTTTTAGGGTAACAAGAGAATACAGCTTGGCGTGTCAGTATTAGTGGCTTGATGCTAGAAAAGACCCTTCATTCTGCAACTCTTAATTAAGCAGAAGGCCGCGATGTTGACAGTAGGGTGAAAGGTATTAAACCAAAAAAAAAGTGCAAAGGAGAGCTAATACGGCGATCTGGGTGAGTTGGTGTACTAACACCTTCGGGAAAATGGTAGCACTAAGCCGGCGTTTCTTTTTATCCCTTACAAAAACTTGTACCAACCGTCAATAGACAGTTTATTGGGAAAAGTCGATAGAACCTACCGATGGTATATTGAAAGTCGTTAGACCGTCTTATATACCAGCAACCAACATTCCGTCGACTATTGGCCACCAATAACCAATAGAAATTTTCTTAATAACTTTCAATAGACGCTAAAGGAACGTTCAATTGAAAGTTGTAAGACCGTTTTTAAACGTCTTATATACCAGCAACCAACATTCAGTCGACTATTGGCCTCCGATAACCAATTGAAATTTCCTTTATAACTTTCAATAGATGCTAACGGAACGTTAAATTGAAAATTACACTGTTTTTAAGCGTCCTAAATACCTGTTACCAATGTTTCTTTGACTATTGGTCATTGAAGCTTGGTTGATGCATCTTGCTTAATGGAAATTACTCTTACTTTAGGAGAACGGCCAAATGTAAATGCAGGCGCTGCTGTGCTGCATGCCCTAGTCACCCTGGCTTGCGTTATGGAGGGCCTACACTTACACTTGGCCATCGTCCCAAAGTGGGATAATCTCAAGCAGGAAATATAGCTATAATAAATGCTGCTGTAATGTGCAATAAAGCTTTTCATAATGTAGTTCTTCAATGCACCACATGCTTAAAATTGTGTTAGGTACGTCAAGTTTACTGTAAACATTAAATTATAGGTAAAGTCCACAAATGTTCACACAGGAAATATTTTGACCGTGTACCAGCACATCTGAGCACAGCACATTTAACTATAGTGATGCCTGAAGTTAGTGACTGAAGTTCTGATGCATGTTAGCAAAGTTCCTGTCCAACTGACCAAAATAAGTGAACACAACTTTCAAACAACGATGTTTATTTTTTAGCACAACATGTGTTTACATCTATAAATATTAGTGTCTTGGTAGAGCACAGATCTTCGAAAAAGGTACTTAATGTGTAAACTGCCTACAGCGTGGCAAAACGACAATACTATGGAAAAGATCACTTGCATAAATAAAAATTATTTGTAAGATAATCAGATGTATATATACGAAGGGAAGTCAAAAAGTAAAGCGACTTTTGCTATCTCTCCCACTAGGGTTTAATACTGCTACACTTGGCGACAACTTTTCTTGACAGCACTGTGGAAGCTACAGAACCGAAACGCATGCCTGCTACCGCGCTAAAAAATAGTACTTAAGTTTGCTGATAATTTTCTTATTTGCCTTGCTGAAATAAATGCTGCTTTATTCTTTATGACACTGAAACAGTGGTGGAAAGTCACAGGTGAAATACAGTTATTGCTCACTTTGCAAGAATGCCTTCCTGTTCTTTCCATTTCTTAGACAGCACCACCTTTTCAGCACGCCCGTTTTCCGAAGTAAACAAGGTGTGTCAGTGTGCGGCTGCAAACGCATTGTTCAGTTCTCCAAGAAAAATATACTCATAATATGACACTAAAACGTATCTCTGCGGCGGGCACTAAGGCAATATTGGGACTGGACTTGACAAAAGCCTTCGACAACATCGCCCATTCAGCTATTCTTCAATCACTACATCAACTAGGTGTGGGCCCGCGCATTTACTCTTATGTCCGGGATTTTTTAAACAATAGGACAGCGGAGCTCAGCATTGGTGATCTCAGCTCGAAAACGCTTCTTTTAGGCAGTCGAGGTGCTCCTCAGGGATAAATTTTATCCCCTTTTCTTTTCAATTTGGCAATGAGAGGATTGCCACCTCTATTGTCCAAGATCCCAGATCTCAAACATAGCATCTATGCTGATGACGTCACCCTTTGGGTCACCCGAGGAAACGACGCACACATCGAAGAAACCTTACAGCAGGCGGTACGAACAATTGAAGCCTATGTCCGACCTCGAGGGCTCGAATGCTCACCCCAGAAATCCGAATTACTCGTTGTTCGGGAGCAGCGTGGGAGACGGGGTTCAAGCAGCCCCCCACCCAAGATCACAATCTTCGCGGGAGAGCAACCAATACCGGAAGTCCCAACAATCAGGATCCTCGGACTTTTTATCCAAAACACAGGGCGCAATACTGAGACGCTGAGTAGATTGCAAAATGCAACACTACAAACGCTTAGGCTAATAACTAGAATCACTAACAAGCACGCGTGTTTGAAGGAGTCCAACACTCTCCGGCTCGTTCAGGCCTTTGTGCTGAGCAGAATTACATAGTATAGTAGAGCTGTTGGAAGTCGTGGAGGCCTCGGTCATTTCGTCGACAAATTGTCTGCCGACAGAGCCGGCGACATGTCGGAACCTGAAGCCACCCTTCGCGTTGGTGAGGCATATAGGCCGTCGAGGCTGGTAGGCCTAAATAGTGATACGTAGACCAACATCAGTGGATGGTGTTTGTCATATTCGTAGACTACCTGGGCGTATGTGGCCTACGTAGCCTAGTCTACAAATGGCTGTCAATCAATCTGACATCATCCTCGGTCAGCATGAGGCCATCGCCCAGCCTCTTAAGAAATGAAGAGGACACTTCATCGTTCTGGTGGACGAAGTGCACTTTACGTTGCGGTGATGTGGATATCATATGTAACTTTCGTTAATATATTCCTCCGGGGTCGAGCAATGCTTCAATATAGCTTGCTGAATCATAGGAATACAAACGTATTGTTTATTAGACTGCTATAAAATCGGAGCCAACACTGGGACCACAGACGTTAATCTGATATGACACTGTATCGTAGGAGTACACATCGTAGGGGTATCATGTAGTGTTTATTGCTTTCTTGTAAAATTAGATAGCCAGCACCACAACCACAATCGACGTTGCACCGATATTACGCCTGCGTAGGCTGTTTTCCCAAACCCATTTATAGACCTGGCGTGGCTCAGTGGTAGAATGCCTGATTGCCACGCAGAATGCTTGGGTTCGATTCCTGCTGGGATCCTAATATTCATTCTTTGCATTCGTTGAGTCAACGCTGCCGATGTTGGTTTTCCTTAACGCTCTAGCATTTAAGTTACCAATGTCTGTTCTCGCCGTTCCTGGGTAGGTATAAACTGTCAATCACCTGTGGCGCATACCCGTACACCACGGCCCGTGGTAAACGGGTATGTGCCACACGTGTCTAGTGGAAAGGGTTTGACGACGTACGCGACAAGATTTTAACGTTATTCATGTCATGACCCGGCAATCATATTCATCAAATCCTCTTACCCTCCCATGCAAATTTTCGTCTACACCAAGTTAAGGAGGCGATCATGAGAGCACCCAGACGTAGGCGGCTAGATAGATAGATAGATAGATAGATAGATAGATACGTAGATAGAAACGCTCAAAGTGCCAGAGGTTCGCTAAGAAATGCTTCGCATTTAAAAAAGGTGCTATAAACACGACCAGCCAGCGCGCGTTAAACGACTGCGAATGAGGACAGCTACATCGTTACTTTGCCTTTCTTTCGAACCGAACTAAGCCTTGATATATGTATCAGAGAACTGACTAACCAATTTAAGTAAAGCTAATTGCACTTCCAGGAAAATGTTATGAGGGTACGGAACTGGGATCACGGTGGGTGAGCTCAGCCAATGCAGATATTGGGTGGCCCTGAAAAGGGCCTTTTGAGAAGATATCCGGTGAAGAGGTGACGCTTCTTCACTAGCAAACGCTTGCGAGCACAGAGCAAGCTGTAATGAAGGCGTCGAAGGTAACCCACCCAATGGGCGAATATATAGCGCATAGCAGCCTCAGAAACTCGCCACTGACGGGGTAACCGCAGTAAGTCAGAGCTGTCTGGAGTTCACTGCCGAGCATACAGGCGCGTTGCTCGAGGTCGAACTCCCTGAACACTTCCGACCAATCGTCAACAGCTTGGCAGGCCATGTCCAGCAGGTCATAGCAGTCAGAGGCTCCCCTGATCGTGCAGCACTCGAGTACGAGCGCTGCCGTCCGTGGCATATTCGGTGGCTGTCTTCGCCGTAGGCGCCGAAGCAACTCTGTCACGAGGCGAGGATCCATGGTCTTCTGCTTGGTGATCAGTGAGTCCAGTGACAAACGTGCTAGTCGTCGTCTTTTTATACGCCCGTGTTGGCTGTCCCTGATTGGCGCACAATGACCATTGTACACTTGAATTCGACCCCACCCCCTTTTTCTTTCTCCCTCGTCTCCCCTTCCACCCTCTCCGCAAAAGCTAGTTCGTACAAATCGTGGATTGCCTTAACACTTTTCAAGGTCTGGTTTCACAACTCCAGTAACGCAGTAGCAGTGTTGTCGGTAACGCGTTACAAGTAACGGCGTTACCGGTAACGCATTACTTTTACAGCGAAAGCTGTTATGAGATCATTTCACCGGCCGTTTTTGGCGCCGTAGTTGTCCGCCGCCGCCGCCGGTGTGCGTAACCAGTATCGCTCGAAATAAGAAAAAAAAAACGAAATAAGAAAAAAATTCCAGGATGGAACGAGGTTCGAACCTGGGCCCTCTGCGTGGGAGCCCAGTATTCAACCTCTGAGCCATGCCGGTGCTTGAAACTGCTTTGCAAAGAGGTCCTATACAGGCTTCATGTCGGGAAGGAACCACAATAGCATATGCAATATAGCGTGGTAGAAGAGTAAAAGAAGCACCAAGCGTCGCACAACGCGAATTCTGTAACCAGGCGTCACACAACGCGAATTGCGCAACGAGTTGGTTGTTGAATGCTTCCAACCCATTACGAAGGGCTCTGCCATAATTCTTCATCGTCATCAGGCACAGCATCAACAAAGTGCGCATAATGCCTTGCATGCCTTTAGCAGGTACCAACGCTCCCCGTAGAATGACGAAAAATGGCACAGTGCCTGCTGCCCTACTTCTCAAAAATGACAACGATTTATAGCGTAGTGGGTTCCTCGCAAGCGCACTTGTATTGGTTGCCAAGGAAGCCCATAAGCGCATGATCTATTTCTTCGGGTCTCAGTAAAGTTCTTCGCCCTCCCCCCGTCTCTCTCCCACGTCAACGTATGTTATACAGCATGACGGGAGAGGGAAATAGCGACCCCCCGCAGGGGCGTCTGTGGAAGCAGCCGTTTGGTGTGTAGCGACACCACGGACCAGAGCTAATGGGGGGCTTCGACCCCTCCCACGCCTAGCCGTGCGTGGCTGTGCCGTGTCCGGGGAAAAGGGGATCCTGGGGGTTGAGCCGACGCCGGGTGTTTGGACCTTTAAGGCCCCCCGCCAGAGGCAACACACCCCTTTGGCCCCGGCTTCACGTAGACGGCACCCCTGGACTGACCCACCCAGGGGAAATCGGCAGTCGCCTTTTCCTGTCTCTCTCTCCCCCACGTCTTCGTCTGTCTCTCTCACTTTTAATCTTTCCTCTCCTCTCCTCTCTTCCATTTACTTCCTGTTTTTCTTGGCGGCGAGGGTTAACCTTGTGCAAATAGGCAACCTTGTTCTATGCGCATTTGGTTATAGTAGCGGTGTACGGCTGGCGTCTGCATGCTTTCAATTCCATGAATCTTGTAGCGTCCCCATGTTGGGCTCCGTGGTCGGTGGCTGCCATCGCTGCCGAATCAGATTCATTTACTATGCATAGAGTATTCCCGTTGCTACATGATCGTACCGCTTCAAAGCGCGTACGCACCGATGAACTCGCCTTTCTCACTCGAACCAAAGAAGTATTCCCTCACTATCACGTAGTGCACTGTGACAAGACTGACAAAACAGCTAGAACCGTGTCCCCATTTGTCGTATCCAGAACACTGACAGCCACCTTAGGTGCTGGCTATAAAGTTACAAAAATGGCCAGTGGTGACCTGCTTCTCCAACTAAATGACAAAATACAATTTGATAAACTAAAGAACCTCCGAACTTTTGGCGACATTCCTATTAGCGTTACACCACACCGATCCATGAACTCCGCACGCGGAGTAGTATCAGACTCAGATCTGCTTGAACTATCAGAAAGTGAACTCCTCGAAGGCTGGAAGGACCAGTACGTAACCGATGTGAAGCGAATTGTAATAAGGAGAAACAATCAGGAAATCCCAACTAAACACTTGATATTGACCTTTTCCACTAGTGAACTTCCACAGAACATAGATACTGGATACACAAAGACAACCATCAGGCCTTACATCCCAAACCCTCGCCGATGCTTTCAGTGCCAAAGATTTGGCCATGGCTCCCAGAGCTGCCGTGGTCGACCAACCTGCGCAAAATGCGGTGTCCAAGGCCATGCCTCAGACACCTGCAACGAAACCCCACACTGTGTTAACTGCGACGGCGACCACGCCGCGTATTCTCGTTCTTGTCCAAACTGGAAAAAAGAAAAAAGATATCATTTCACTGAAAGTACGCGAAAACATTTCATTTAAAGAAGCACGAAGAAGGTGTTCGCCATTTTACGGTCCAACTTATGCTGATGCGGCGCGTCAGGGGGCAGCGTCGCATCGGCCACCGCCACAGCCCCGGCTCACACAAGGTGAGCCACCGGCCGTGGCGGCTGCCCCCGTGGTGGCAGCAGTTAAGTCTGCTCCTCCTGCCCAGCCAGAGATCCCGGCTACTCCAGGGTCGTCGGGTCTCACGACCACGCCTCGCCAGGCGAGGTCGGAAAAACAAGCCACCAGCTCGCGTACGCGGGCGTCCAGTGCCTCACACGAGGCAATGGACACGACTTCGGTACCCCTGGTGCCGAAAGAGCGGCGTAGCTCCTTGGAGCGCGCCAAGAAAACGAAAAAGCCTATAACAGGGCCCGCCGACGGCTCTGTTACCTAAGTTCCAACTTTCTGTCTGAACAACAACTAATTCCCGTACGTACACACAGCACTACCTAACTTCCAATATGGAAGCACAAATTCTGCAATGGAACGTCAGAGGACTCCTCAGAAACCTCGACGATATCCAAGAACTTTTACATAAACATTCACCAAAAGTGCTGTGTGTACAAGAAACACACTTAAAAACCAAACACACCAACTTTCTACGCAGTTATATTATTTTCCGGAAGGACCGGGATGACGCTGTGGCGTCATCCGGTGGTGTAGCGGTTGTCGTTAATCAAGGAATTGCATGTACACACTTACCTCTCCAAACGTCCCTTGAGGCAGTGGCTGTTCGAGTGGTTCTTATGAACAAACTCGTCACCATTTGCTCCCTTTACATACCCCCACAGTACCAACTGCAAAAACATCAATTTCAATCTTTAACAGATGAACTCCCAGAACCATATCTCGTCCTTGGGGACTTTAATGCACATAGCAGTCTGTGGGGTGATTCTCGCTGCGATGCACGAGGTCGTCTGATTGAACAATTCCTTTTCTCTTCCGGTGCGTGTCTATTGAATCGGACCCCGCAGGGGCGTCCGCGCAAGCAGGCGTTTGGTGTGTAGCGACACCACGGACCCGAGCTAACGGGGGGGTTTCGAACCCCTCCCACGCCTAGCCGTGCGTGGCATTGCCGTGTCTGGGGAAAAGGGGATCCTGGGGGTTGAGCCGACGCCGGGTGATTGGACCTTTAAGGCCTCCCGGCAGAGGCAACACACCCCTTTGGCCCCGGCTTCACGTAGACGGCACCCCTGGACTGACCCACCCAGGGGAAATCGGCAGTCGCCTTTTCCTGTCTCTCTCTCCCCCACGTCTTCGTCTGTCTCTCTCACTTTTAATCTTTCCTGTCCACTCCTCTCTTCCATTTACTTTCGTTTTTTCTTGGCGGCGAGGGTTAGCCTTGTGCAAATAGGCAACCTTGTTCTATGCGCATTTGGTTATAGTAGCGGTGTACGGCTGGCGTCTGCATGCTTTCAATTCCATGAATCTTGTAGCGTCCCCATGTTGGGCTCCGTGGTGGGTGGCTGCCATCGCTGCCGAATCAGATTCATTTACTATGCATAGAGCATTCCCGTTGCTACAAGATCGTACCGCTTCAAAGCGCGTACGCACCGATGAACTCGCCTTTCTCACTCGAACCAAAGAAGTATTCCCTCACTATCACGTAGTGCACTGTGACAAGACTGACAAAACAGCTAGAACCGTGTCCCCATTTGTTGTATCCAGAACACTGACAGCCACCTTAGGTGCTGGCTATAAAGTTACAAAAATGGCCAGTGGTGACCTGCTTCTCCAACTAAATGACAAAATACAATTTGATAAACTAAAGAACCTCCGAACTTTTGGCGACATTCCTATTAGCGTTACACCACACAGATCCATGAACTCCGCACGCGGAGTAGTATCAGACTCAGATCTGCTTGAACTATCAGAAAGTGAACTCCTCGAAGGCTGGAAGGACCAGTACGTAACCGATGTGAAGCGAATTGTAATAAGGAGAAACAATCAGGAAATCCCAAATAAACATTTGATATTGACCTTTTCTACTAGTGAACTTCCACAGAACATAGAAACTGGATACACAAAGACAACCATCAGGCCTTACATCCCAAACCCTCGCCGATGCTTTCAGTGCCAAAGATTTGGCCATGGCTCCCAGAGCTGCCGTGGTCGACCCACCTGCGCAAAATGCGGTGTCCAAGGCCATGCCTCGGACACCTGCAACGAAACCCCACACTGTGTTAACTGCGACGGCGACCACGCCGCGTATTCTCGTTCTTGTCCAAGCTGGAAAAAAGAAAAAGATATCATTTCACTGAAAGTACGCGAAAACATCTCATTCAAAGAAGCACGAAGAAGGTGTTCGCCATTTTACGGTCCAACTTATGCTGATGCGGCGCGTCAGGGGGCAGCGTCGCATCGGCCACCGCCACAGCCCCGGCTCACACAAGGTGAGCCACCGGCCGTGGCGGCTGCCCCCGTGGTGGCAGCAGTTAAGTCTGCTCCACCTGCCCAGCCAGAGATCCCGGCTACTCCAGGGTCGTCGGGTCTCACGACCACGCCTCGCCAGGCGAGGTCGGAAAAACAAGCCAACAGCTCGCGTACGCGGGCGTCCAGTGCCTCACACGAGGCAATGGACACGACTTCGGTACCCCTGGTGCCGAAAGAGCGGCGTAGCTCCTTGGAGCGCGCTAAGAAAACGAAAAAGCCTATAACAGGGCCCGCCGACGGCTCTGTTACCTAAGTTCCAACTTTCTGTCTGAACAACAACAAATTCCCGTACATACACACAGCACTACTTAACTTCCAATATGGAAGCACAAATTCTGCAATGGAACGTCAGAGGACTCCTCAGAAACCTCGACGATATCCAAGAACTTTTACATAAACATTCACCAAAAGTGCTGTGTGTACAAGAAACACACTTAAAAACCAAACACACCAACTTTCTACGCAGTTATAGTATTTTCCGGAAGGACCGGGATGACGCTGTGGCGTCATCCGGTGGTGTAGCGGTTGTCGTTAATCAAGGAATTGCATGTACACACTTACCTCTCCAAACGTCCCTTGAGGCAGTGGCTGTTCGAGCGGTTCTTATGAACAAACTCGTGACCATTTGCTCTCTTTACATATCCCCACAGTACCAACTGCAAAAACATCAATTTCAATCTTTAATAGATGAACTCCCAGAACCATATCTAGTCCTTGGGGACTTTAATGCACATAGCAGTCTGTGGGGTGATTCTCGCTGCGATGCACGAGGTCGTCTGATCGAACAATTCCTTTTCTCTTCCGGTGCGTGTCTATTGAATCGGAAAGAGCCAACATATTATAGCCTAGCGAACAAATCCTACTCGTCCATAGACCTCAGCATTACATCTCCATCCCTTCTTCCCCTGCTTAATTGGAAAGTTATCGGGAATCCTTACGGAAGCGACCATTTTCCAATAGTTCTAAGCGCACCAACAGGAAATGACTTTCATCCACAGATTCCTAAATGGCAGATTGAAAGGGCCGATTGGGAACAGTTTAAGAAAATTACACTTTTAAGTTGGTCGGAGATGTGTGATCTAAGCATAGATGCAGCCGTAGACTACTTTACAGCTTTTTTGATTAACGCTGCCACCAAATGCATCCCTCAAACAAGTGGACTGTCTGGCAAACGACGTGTCCCATGGTGGAACACCGAATGTCGAAATGCGCGAAAAAGGCAAAACAAAGCGTGGAGGTTACTTCGGGACTCGCCGACAGCGGAAAATCTTACAAATTTTAAGAACGTAAAGTCACAAGGCAGGAGAACGCGCCGACAGGCAAGAAGGGAGAGCTGGGTTAAGTTTTTATCGGGCATCAACTCATATACACAGGAGGCTAAAGTCTGGAACAGGGTTAGTAGGGCAGCAGGACGACCAACACATTCACTCCCTCTAGTAAATACACAAGGCGACAGCTTGGAAGACCAGGCGAACTTCCTAGGCGCACACTTCGAACAGGTGTCCAGCTCGTCGCAATACTCCGAGGCTTTCCAGAGGTACAGCACGAGAATAGAAAAACAGAAATTAGAACGCAAATGCACAAAATACGAAGCCTACAACCAACCTTTTTCCTTAGCTGAGCTTCAGACATCGCTAGATTGCTGTAATAATTCCGCCCCAGGTTCTGACCGGGTATTATATGAAATGTTGAAACAGCTACCTTCTGAAACACAAGAAACACTGCTCTCTCTTTACAATGTCATATGGTTTTCCGGCGAGATGCCTAGTTCCTGGAAAGAGGCTATAGTGATCCCTGTTTTGAAACAGGGAAAGGATCCAACCGCTGTTACTAGCTACAGGCCTATCGCGCTAACGAGTTGCCTGTGCAAACTCTTCGAAAAAATGATAAACTGCAGGCTAATTCATTTCCTCGAAACAAACAAGTTACTTGACCCGTACCAGTGCGGATTTCGAGAGGGGCGATCTACAACCGACCACTTAATACGGATTGAAGCACAAATTCGTGAAGCATTTGTCTATCGGCAATTTTTTCTCTCGGTATTCCTGGACATGGAAAAAGCCTACGATACAACATGGCGGTTCGGAATACTGAGAGACCTGTCCCATTTAGCTGTACGAGGTAAAATGTTGGACATAATAGAGAGTTACCTTACGGATCGTACATTCCGTGTCCGAGTGGGAAACATTCTTTCACGACCGTTTGTTCAAGAAACTGGGGTGCCACAAGGTGGTGTCCTCAGCTGCACACTTTTTATTGTAAAAATGAATTCCCTGCATCTATGCATCCCACGCAATATGTTTTATTGCGCATACGTTGATGACGTGCAGATCGGATATAAGTCGTGCAACCTTGCATTGTGTGAGCGGCAAGTACAGCTTGGGTTGAACAAGGTAACCAAGTGGGCAGACGAGAACGGGTTCAGCCTTAACCCACAAAAAAGCACGTGCGTAATATTCTCTAGAAAGAGAGGCCTTCATCCCGATCCTGACATTGAATTGGGTGGCCACCGTCTGTCTCTAAAGACGGAGCATAAATTCCTTGGCCTCATTTTCGACACGAAGTTAACGTTCATATCACACATCAAGTACATAAAAAACAAGTGTATAAAAACTATGAATATCATCAAAGTGTTGTCACGCACTACGTGGGGTAGTGACAAGAAGTGCCTGATGAACCTCTATAAGAGCCTCATACGCACGCGCCTAGATTACGGGGCAATAATCTACCAGTCCGCGACACCAAGCGCCTTGAAAATGCTGGACCCTGTCCACCATTCAGGTATTCGTCTTTCTACGGGTGCTTTTCGCACGAGCCCCGTAGAAAGCCTCTACGTCGAATCAAACGAGTGGTCGCTTCATCTACAGAGATCTTACTTATCATTTGTATATTTTCTCAAAGTGAACGCACCCCGCAGGGGCGTCTGCGGAAGCAGGCGTTTGGTGTGTAGCGACACCACGGACCCGAGCTAACGGGGGGGGGGTTTCGACCCCCTCCCACGCCTAGCCGTGCGTGGCATTGCCGTGTCCGGGGAAAAGGGGATCCTGGGGGTTGAGCCGACGCCGGGTGATTGGACCTTTAAGGCCCCCCGGCAGAGGCAACACACCCCTTTGGCCCCGGCTTCACGTAGACGGCACCCCTGGACTGACCCACCCAGGGGAAATCGGCAGTCGCCTTTTCCTGTCTCTTTCTCTCCCCACATCTTCGTCTTTCTCTGACTTTTTAATCTTTCCTGTCTTCTCCTCTCTTCAATTTACTTCCGTTTTTCTTGGCGGCGAGGGTTAACCTTGTGTATGTGCCCTCTCTTGGGCACATTATATTTGGTTATAGTAGCTGTGTACAGCTGGCGTAGACATACTTTATAGCAATATAAGTGTTGTCGCGTCCCCATGTTGGGCTCCATGGTGGGCGGCTGGCATGGCTGCCGAAACTATGCATAATCTATGGCCTCAACCTCATTTCCTCCACTGAATGATCGCCGTCTCACAAAGAGAGGGCGCACCGAAGAGACTTTCCATGCCTTGTTCAAACCCACAGAAAATTTTCCACGGTTCCACGTAATCCACTTCGAAACACTAGAAAAGAACGCAAGAACGATCTCTCCTTTTCTTGTATCGAAATGCCTCACCGACACACTCGGTCAAGGCTATAAGGCTACACGAATGGCTAGTGGGGACCTTTTGCTAGAAGTTCAAAGTAAGACCCAGTATGAAAAACTTTCAAAACTTGCCTCTTTTGGAAGCACCCCTGTCTCTATTACACCACACCGATCCCTCAACAGTTCCCGAGGTGTAGTATCTGACCAAGACCTGTTGGACTTGACTGAGAGTGAGCTCCTTGAGGGCTGGAATGAACATCATGTAACGCACGTACAGCGAATTAAAATCAGACGTGACGACAAAGAAATCCCGACAAAACACCTGATTATAACATTTTCCACAAGCACCCTTCCAGAATATCTTGAAACAGGCTACCTGAAGCTTAAGGTCAGACCTTACATCCCAAACCCGCGGCGTTGCTTTAAGTGCCAGCGTTTCGGTCACGGCTCTCAGAGCTGCCGCGGCCGTCAAACCTGTGCCAAATGTAGTTCGCACGATCACCCTGCAGACGACTGTGTAGAAGTTCCCCGTTGTGCAAACTGCGAAGGTGGGCACGCAGCCTACTCTCGTAGTTGTCCCGCATGGAAAAAAGAAAAAGAAATAATAACACTGAAGGTAACGGAAAACATCTCCTTTAGGGAGGCGCAAAAACGCCTTTCTTTTCCACAGGGAACTTCATTCGCGGACGTGGCACGCAAGGGGGCAGTGTCACAAAGGTTCGCGGCGGCCGCACGTACCACGCACAGTGGACGGGCGGTAGCGCCAACTGCCCCCTCAGCGGAAGCAGCCCGTACTGCTCCGCAACCAAAGGGCATGCAGGCCTCCGGATCTGCAGGCCCAGGGCCTTCTGTTCAGGCAGAAAGCCCCAAAACACTGACACCCGTCCGCGTGAGCCGCGACCGGGCATCCAGCGCCTCTGCCGAGGTGATGGACACAACGGCAAGCCCAACGGCGTCTCAGGCGCCGAAGGAGCGGCGCGGCTCGTTGGAGCGCGCCAAAAAAGAAAAAGCCCGCATCACAGGGCCTGGAAAGGGCTCTGTGACCTAAGGTAATAGTTCTTTCAGTACACACAGCACTAACTTACACTCAAAATGGATACACAAATTATACAATGGAACGTCAGAGGTCTACTAAGAAACCTCGACGATATCCAAGAGCTGCTACATGAACACTCACCAAAAGTGCTGTGTGTGCAAGAAACACATTTAAAATCCAAAAACACGAATTTTCTACGCCAATATATCATATTCCGAAAGGACCGGGATGATGCTGTGGCGTCATCTGGTGGCGTAGCCGTTATAGTTAACCAAGGAATTGCATGTACCCACTTACCACTCCAAACATCCCTTGAGGCAGTGGCTGTTCGAGCCGTCCTATTCAACAAACTGATCACGATCTGCTCACTTTACATACCCCCGCAGTGCCAGCTCCAAAAATATGAATTCGAGTCCTTAATAGACCAACTTCCAGAACCATTTCTGGTCCTTGGAGACTTGAATGCACACAACAGTCTATGGGGTGACTCTCGCTGCGATGCGCGAGGTCGTCTGATTGAACAGTTCCTTTTCTCTTCTGGCGCATGTCTCTTGAATAAAAAACAACCAACTTATTATTGCCTTGCAAACAGAACATACTCGTCCATAGATCTCAGCATAGCGTCTCCATCACTTCTGCCCCTAATTAAATGGAAAGTTATCAATAATCCTTACGGAAGTGACCACTTTCCAATACTTCTGAACACACCAATTACAAATGAATGTCCCCATCAGGTTCCAAAATGGCAGATTAAGAAGGCCGATTGGGAACAGTTTCGGAAAGTTACACTGTTAAGTTGGACGGACATGTCTTCCTTAATCATAGACGCAGCTGTAGAATACTTTACATCATTTCTGATTGATGCCGCAACCAAATGTATTCCACAATCAAGTGGATACTCTGGAAAACGACGAGTTCCATGGTGGAACAGTGATTGCAGAAATGCGCGTAAGAAACAAAACAAAGCATGGAATTTGCTTCGCGACTCCCCGACAGCGGAGAACCTTACAAATTTTAAGATTATCAAGTCTCAAGGCAGGAGAACGCGCCGACAGGCTAGAAGAGAGAGTTGGCAAAAATTTCTATCAGGCATCAATTCATACACACAAGAAGGAAAACTCTGGAACATGATTAGTAGGGTAGTAGGAAGACAAACACATTCACTGCCTCTAGTAAACACACAAGGCGACAGCTTAGAAGACCAAGCAAACTTTCTAGGCGCACATTTCGAACAAGTGTCCAGCTCGTCTCACTATTCCGAGGCTTTCCAACGCTACAAGACAACAATAGAAAAACAGAAATTAGAGCGCAAATCCACAAAACACGATGCGTACAACAGAGCTTTCTCTTTAGCTGAGCTGCAGGCATCGCTAACCTGCTGCAGTAGTTCCGCGCCAGGCTCCGACCGTGTGGTATATGACATGCTAAAAAACCTACCTGCCGAAACGCAAAAAACATTACTTTCCTTGTACAATGCCATCTGGTTTTCCGGCGAGATCCCCTCATCTTGGAAAGAGGCGATCGTCGTTCCCATTCTTAAACAGGGCAAGGATCCATCCTCCGTTGCGAGTTACAGGCCCATGGCACTTACAAGCTGCCTGTGTAAACTTTTCGAAAAGATGATAAACCGCCGACTTATGCATTTCCTGGAAACAAACAATCTACTTGACCCGTACCAGTGCGGATTTCGCGAGGGTAGATCCACCACCGACCACCTGTTACGTATCGAGGCAGAAATCCGTGACGCATTCGCCCACAAGCAGTTCTTTCTTTCTGTGTTCCTCGATATGGAAAAGGCTTACGACACAACATGGCGCTTCGGAATACTAAGAGACCTGTCCCACCTTGGTGTACGTGGTAGAATGCTAGATATAATAGAGAGCTACTTGTCGGATCGTACGTTCCGTGTCCGAGTAGGAAATGTTCTATCAAGACCATTCCTTCAAGAAACCGGAGTGCCACAGGGTGGTGTACTTAGCTGTACACTCTTTATAATCAAAATGAATTCCTTGCGTCTTTGCATCCCACGGAATATGTTTTATTGCACATATGTCGATGATGTACAGGTCGGCTTTAAATCGTGCAACCTCTCGATGTGTGAGCGGCAGGTCCAGCTAGGTTTAAACAAGATCTCTAGATGGGCAGACGAAATGGCTTTACACTGAATGCACAAAAAAGTACTTGCGTCTTATTCTCCCGAAAGAGAGGCCTCCATCCCGATCCAGACATTGGCCTACATGGACAGCGTCTGTCGGTAAAAACGGAGCACAAGTTCCTAGGGCTTATCCTAGACACGAAACTCTCCTTTATAACACACATCAAGTACATAAAACACAAGTGCATAAAAACAATGAATGTTCTAAAAGTATTGTCACGCACTGCGTGGGGCAGTGACAAGAAATGTCTGATAAATTTGTATAAAAGCCTCATACGCACTCGCCTAGACTACGGGGCAATAATCTACCAGTCTGCGACACCAAGCGCCCTAAAAATGCTTGACCCTGTCCACCATCTAGGCATTAGGCTATCTACGGGCGCCTTTCGCACCAGCCCCGTGGAAAGCCTCTACGTCGAGTCGAACGAGTGGTCGCTGCACCTCCAGAGATCTTACCTATCTTTTGTATATTTCCTGAAGGTGAACGCAAACAACGAACACCCCTCACACACTACAATCAATGACTTGTCTGCTTCTGAACTTTTTCACAACCGTCCTTCGATGAGACAGCCGTACTCACTTCGTGTGAGGAGCCTAGCTGAAGAAATGGGTGTGCCACTTCTCGAACACTGTCTAATGGCTCCCGCTACCTATCTCCCGCCGTGGCAGTGGCAGCTTATAGATTGCGATGTTTCTTTCGTCGAAGTTACCAAGCATGCGCCACTTGCACATATCCGTACACACTTCCTTGAATTACAATACAAGTACCCACACCCTGAGTTCTTTACAGATGCCTCAAAGTCTAACACTTCTGTGTCGTACGCAGCCGTTGGTCCATCCTTTTCCGATTCCGGTATTCTGCACCCTGATTCCAGTATCTTCACGGCAGAAGCCTACGCGATACTTGCGGCAGTTAAACACATAAAACAGTTAAAACTACAAAAGGCAGTGATATACACGGATTCATTAAGTGTAGTGAAAGCTTTAAAAACTATGACAAAACACACAAATCCGGTCCTTGTCTCGCTCTACTCTATTTTATGCACGATCTACTCACTTAAACAACACGTCGTAGTGTGCTGGGTGCCAGGGCACCGCGAGATACAAGGCAACGTGTTGGCGGATCAGCTAGCAGCATCCGCCCACGAAAACAGTCCCAATACATCTGTAGCTATCCCTCCAATAGACTTAAAACCATTTCTCAAAAGAAAGCTCAGGGCCTTTTGGCAGAGCACATGGGATAGGCACACACAAAATAAACTGCACGTTATCAAGCCGCAACTAGGTAACTGGCCGCCAGTATCAAAATCACGCCACACAGAAGTTACACTCTGGAGACTTAGGATTGGCCACACATACAGTACACATTCATACATTTTGTCCGGAGGCGATCCACCTGTATGTGACCATTGCGGCGACCCCCTCACTGTACTCCACACCTTACTGCAATGCAGGGAACTAGACGCTCTCAGAAAAAAGCATTTTTCATCTGTATACCTGCAGTACCCTCTTCATCCTGCTATGTTCATTGGCAGAGAACCCCTTTTTAAATATCAGTCCCTCTTTGAATTTTTAAAAAGTGTACATAATTTCAACGTTATTTTTCCAGGCGCTCCGTAGCGCGGCCTCATGATTGAGGCTGCTGCTACGGTTTCCATCAAAGGAAGCACCTGCCTCCCGGCCTTTGGGATCAAAGGCCTTGAGGAGGCACTCGTGCTCTTATCCCGTTTTTCACTTGTAAATAGCATGATCACTCGTCATTTATCCCACAACCATAGATCACACCACTTGTCACTGCCATAACTTTAGACTGTATACACATTTTTTACGCTTCTTTATAGCGCGTGATTTTAGGCCTCTTTACAGCCACAATACACCCTATCATCGTATCCCTGTTCATCGCTAACACCACATAAAAGACATGGCGCTCTTTGGCCACCCATGGCCCTTGCGCCACAAAGCACCACTAATCATCATCAAAGTGAACGCAAACAAGGAACACCCCTCACACGCCACAATCAATGATTTGTCCACGTCTGCCTTTTTTCACAACCGTCCTTCGGTGCGAGAGCCTTACGCGCTTCGTGTGAGAGGCTTGGCAGAGGAAATGAGTGTTCCACCCCGCAGGGGCGTCTGCGAGAGCAGGCGTTTGGTGTGTAGCGACACCACGGACCCGAGCTAACGGGGGGGTTTCGACCCCCTCCCACGCCTAGCCGTGCGTGGCATTGCCGTGTCCGGGGAAAAGGGGATCCTGGGGGTTGAGTCGATGCCGGGTGATTGGACCTTTAAGGCCCCCCGGCAGAGGCAACACACCCCTTTGGCCCCGGCTTCACGTAGACGGCACCCCTGGGCTGACCCACCCAGGGGAAATCGGCAGTCGCCTTTTCCTGTTTCTCTCTCCCTACATCTTCGTCTTTCTCTCCTACTTTTAATCTTTCCTGTCTACTCCTCTCTTCCAATTTCTTCCAATCTTCCTGGCGGCAAGGGTTAACCTTGTGTATGTGCTCTACCTTGAGCATAATATATTTGGTTATAGTGGTAATGTACGGCTGGTGCCTGCAGCACTATAAGATCTGCAGCATCCCCTAGTTGGGCTCCGTGGTGGGTGGCCGCCATTACTGCCGAAGTACATTATGCAAGTATGCAAACTCCTGCATTTCCCCGACTCCTTGATCGTCACCCTCAGAAGAGGGTGCGCACCGATGAAATACTGAACATCTTTTCCAAACCCAAAGAGACCTTCCCCCGATTTCATGTAGTTCACAGCGAAACAGCTGACAAACCAGCCAGAACTCTCTCTCCCTTTGTTGTCGCAAAAGGCTTAACTGACACCCTTGGCCCGGGCTATAGGGTAACAAAAATGGCGAGTGGAGACCTCCTCCTAGAGATCCGTGATAGCGATCAGCACACCAGACTGAACAAGCTTGTGGCATTCGGAGAAACTCCTGTAACAGTCTCAGCACATCGTTCTATGAACACAGCACGCGGAGTCGTGTCTGACTCAGATCTTATCTACTTGTCTGAAGCCGAGCTCCTCGAAGGCTGGAAGGGCCAAAATGTTACGAACGTACAGCGCATAGTCATCCGACGGGAAAATAAAGAAATCCCTACAAAACACCTGATACTAACCTTCAATTCCAGCGACTTGCCACAAACCATAGAAACTGGGTACACAAAAACACCAGTCAGACCCTACATACCAAACCCTCGCCGATGCTTTCAGTGTCAAAGGTTCGGCCATGGCTCTCGAAGCTGCCGTGGTCGACCCACCTGCGCAAAATGCGGAGCTCAAGGCCACGACTCTGACAACTGCGACGCTGCACCTCACTGTGTGAACTGTGACGGTGCACACGCCGCATACTCCCGATCATGTCCAAACTGGAAAAAGGAAAAAGAAATTATCAGTCTAAAAGTCCGCGAGAACATCTCCTTCAGAGAAGCTCGCAAAAGGTGTTCGCCATTCCACACTCACACCTATGCTGATGCGGCGCGCAAGGGGGCAGCACCGCACCAGCCTCTGCCTCACCAACGACCCGCTAGAAGCGAGCCGTTGGCTATGGCACCCGCCCCCGTGGTGGCAGTAGCTAAGGCTGCTCCACCCACTCAGCCACAGAGCCTCGCGACTCCAGGGTCGTCGAGTCTCAAGACTTCGCCTCGTCAGGCGAGGTCTCCAACACGAACAAAAGGCCCGCGCCCGCGGGCATCCAGTGCCTCCCAGGAAGTAATGGAGACAACTCCGGCACTTCCTGGGCCGAAAGACCGGCGCGGCTCTCAGGACCGCGCCAGGAAAGCCAAAAAACCCGTAACGGGGCCGGATGACGGTCCTGCTACATAAGTACCAAGCTTTTTTAATCCGTACACACAGCACTATTTATATCCAATATGAAGACAGAAATCTTACAGTGGAACGTGAGAGGTCTTCTGAGAAACCTCGATGACGTTCAGGAACTCATCCATAAGCATGCTCCAAAAGTGCTGTGTGTACAGGAAACCCACCTCAAATCAAAACACACAAACTTCCTTCGCCAATACACTGCCTTCCGTAAAGACCGCGATGATGCTCTGGCATCGTCTGGTGGAGTAGCGATTATAGTGGTAAAAACTATAGCGTGTCAACAGCTACATCTACAAACCCCTCTCGAAGCAGTGGCTGTTCGAGCGGTACTTTTGAATAGGCTTCTTTCCATTTGCTCTATTTACATTCCCCCACACCATAAGCTTCAAAAACAGGAATTTCAATCTCTAATAGATCAGCTACCAGAACCATACATTATTCTTGGAGACTTCAATGCACACAGCACACTATGGGGTGACTCCCGATGCGATGCACGAGGTCGTTTGGTGGAGCAGTTTCTGTTCACCTCCGGCGCTTGTCTATTGAACAAAAAGAACCTACATACTATAATCTGGCAAATAAAACATATTCTTCCATAGATTTAAGCATTGTCTCTCCAACTCTTCTACTTGATCTGAAATGGCATGTAATTAAAAACCCGTACGGGAGCGACCACTTCCCGATAGCTCTGCAAACATCGGAATCCAATGAACATACCCCTCAGTCCCCTCGATGGAAGGTGGACTCAGCGAACTGGGAGCAGTTCCTAAATGAAACTCTGTTAAAATGGGCTGAAATACGTGGTTTAAGTATAGACGGTGCTGTTGAGTACTTCACCGCATTTCTTATCGCTGCCGCATCTAGGTGTATCCCTAAAACAAATGGATCATCCTGCAAACGCCGTGTACCATGGTGGAACAACGAGTGCCGGAGCGCCCGTAAGAATCAAAACAAAGCATGGGGTTTGCTCCGCGATTCTCCTACTGCAGAAAATTTAGTCAACTTTAAACAAATAAAGTCTCAAGGAAGGAGAACGCGCCGACAGGCTAGAAGAGAGAGCTGGCAAGCATTTATATCAAGCATCAATTCCTATACAGACGAGGCAAAGGTGTGGAATAGAGTGAACAGAATAAGAGGCCGCCAACCACACTCACTACCATTGGTAAACACTGAAGGAGACACCTTAGAAGACCAGGCAAATTTTCTGGGCGTACATTTTGAACATATATCTAGTTCGTCGAACTATTCAGAGACATTTCAAACATATAAAACACGAATAGAACAACTGCCAATAGAAAGAAAAGGTACAAACAGCGAAGCATATAACCGACCATTCGTCCTTGCAGAGCTTCAGGCATCCCTTAACTGTTGTAAAACATCTGCCCCCGGTTCTGACCGCATAGTATATGAAATGTTACAACATTTGCACCCAGAAACCCAGAAAACACTCCTTTGTCTTTATAACAGGATATGGTCTTCAGGCCTTATTCCGTCTGCTTGGAAAGAAGCTATTGTTATCCCCATCCTCAAAGAAGGAAAGAACCCTTCTTTGGCAAATAGTTACAGGCCCATAGCATTGACGAGCTGTCTCTGCAAACTCTTTGAAAAAATGGTAAACCGACGCCTTCTTCATTACCTTGAAAGTAACAATCTCTTAGACCCCCTCCAATGTGGTTTCAGGGAAGGTAGATCCACAACAGATCACCTTGTCCGCATAGAGGCGATCATACGGGATGCCTTTATACACAAGCAGTTTTTCTTGTCAGTGTTCTTAGACATGGAGAAGGCATACGACACCACGTGGCGTTTCGGCATTATTCGTGATCTCTCCGGCATGGGTGTCCGCGGCAACTTGCTAAACACTATTGAGAGTTATCTGTCCGACAGGACATTTCGCGTAAGAGTAGGTGATGCGCTGTCACGACCATTCACGCAGGAGACAGGTGTACCTCAGGGTGGTGTGCTGAGCTGCACTCTTTTTATCATAAAAATGAACTCCTTGGGCACTGTGATACCCCGCACAGTCTTTTACTCCGTCTACGTGGACGATGTGCAACTTGGTTTTAAGTCGTGCAATATCGCTATCTGCGAGAGGCAAGTGCAGCTTGCTCTGAACAAAGTATCCAAGTGGGCAGATGCGAACGGATTTAAGTTAAATCCCCAAAAAAGTACCTGTATTCTGTTCTCAAGGAAGAGGGGAGTATTACCAGACCCTAGCATAGAGATCAGTGGCGAACGACTATCAGTGAGCTCTGAGCATAAATTCCTTGGCATCATATTAGACTCAAAACTAACATTTATCGCGCACCTCAAACACATAAAAGCAAAATGTCTGAAAGCAATGAACGTTCTCAAACTTTTGGCGCGTACAGCGTGGGGCAGTGACAGACGATGCCTTCTGAGCTTGTATAAGAGTCTCGTAGGCTCACGCCTTGACTATGGAGCTGTAGTATACCAGTCTGCCTCACCCAGCTCCCTAAAAATGTTAGACCCCGTTCACAACCTTGGTATCCGCCTTGCAACCGGTGCCTTCAGAACTAGCCCAGTAGAGAGTCTTTACGTTGAATCGGATGAGTGGCCTCTCTATCTCCAGAGAACCTACTCCAGCCTCAAATACTTCCTGAAGGTAAATGCATACCCCCAACACCCATGTTATAAAGTCGTTAATGATACCACATGTACCACCCTCTATCAGAATCGCCGAACGGCCCGGGAGCCCTTCTCACTCCGTGTGAGGAGCCTCTGCCATCTCATGGATGTTGGCCTTCTAGAACATCGTCTCATGGCTCCTGCAAACGCGTTAGCACCGTGGCTCTGGCAAGTTCTTGATTGTGACACATCTTTTATTGAGGTGACGAAACATGCACCACAGGCACACATCACAATGCATTTTCTTGAACTTCAGAGTAAGTATTCCTGCTCGGAGTTCTACACAGATGCGTCAAGGTCACAAACTGGTGTATCTTATGCAGCTCTTGGCACTAACTTCTCTGAATCGAACGTGATGGATGCGGAAACAACTATCTTCACTGCTGAAGCTTATGCAGTACTATCAGCTGTAAAGCACATCACTAAAACAAAAATAGAGAAGGCCGTAATCTTCACCGACTCCCTTAGTGTGGTCAAAGCTTTAAAGTGTCTCCGGAAAAGTAAAAATCCTGTAATAAATAATCTTTATGCCGCCCTGTGTACAGCATACATGTCAAACCAGCATGTCATAGTATGCTGGGTACCTGGACACAGAGGTATAAAAGGGAATGTCCTTGCCGATGAAACTGCGGGAATGGCGGTAACAAGAGCGAGCAACCACTCCTTTAGTCTCCCGGCAATAGACTTGAAATCATTTATAAGGAAAAGGCTAAGGAATTACTGGCAGCAACAATGGGACAAAGAAATACACAACAAACTACACACAATTAAGCCCCACATAGGTAACTGGCTACCAATGTCAAAAACACGGAGAACAGAAGTTATGTTTTGCCGCCTAAGGATCGGTCACACGTATAGCACACACAGTTACCTGCTGACCGACACTGAACCACCTACCTGCGAAAAATGCGGCAAGTCTCTCACTGTTCTTCATGTCCTCTTGGAATGCCATGAGCTGGAGACACACAGGAAAAAGTATTTTCCATTGCCATTTCGCCAGCATCTGCCGTTACATCCTGCAATGTTCATCGGGAATGAGCCGCGTTTCAAAACAGAGTCACTCTTAGCATTTCTCAATGAACTTAAATTTTTTCGAGTCATCTACGCAGGAGACAGCAGCGCGACCTCCTGAGAGAGGTTGCTGCTGCAGCAGTTTTAAAGGGAAGCACCTACCTCCTAGCCCTTGCGCGCAAGGACCTAGCTGAGGTATCGGTGCCACGTGCATAATTTTATGAACCCCATTATGACTATCTGCCATACAGCCCATAATCATCGACCACCTCACGCGCCATTGTCATATTTTTAATCTCTATATCTTCTAAGCTTGGATAAAGCTATTTGTTTTAGGCCACTTTACAGCCCCCTTACATAACCCATCGTACTCCATTTGTCATAGCGCTGGCGCTCTTTGGCCACACTTGGCCCTTGCGCCAATAAACACCATCATCAATCAATCAATGAGTGTTCCACTTCTTGAACACAGTCTAATTGCCCCCGCTGCTCGTCTCCCGCCATGGCAGTGGCAGCTTATAGACTGCGATATATCTTTCGTGGAAGTTACAAAACACGCACCTATTGCACATATCCGTACATACTTCCTCGAACTGCAGCACAAATACACTTGTCCAGAATTCTTTACAGACGCCTCAAAGTCCAGTACTTCTGTGTCTTACGCAGCTATTGGTCCATCCTTTTCCAATGCCGGCATACTACACCCGAATACAAGCATCTTCACAGCAGAGGCCTACGCCATACTTGCGGCTGTCAAACACATCAAAGAATTAAAACTAGAAAGTGCTGTGATATACACTGATTCTCTAAGTGTAGTAAAAGCCCTGAGATCTTTCAAAAAGCATAAAAACCCTGTCCTTGTGTCACTCTATTCACTCCTGTGTACGGTCCACACACTCAAACAGCGTGTCGTGGTGTGCTGGGTGCCAGGGCACCGAGAGATACAAGGAAACGTATTGGCAGATCAGCTAGCTGCATCCGCCCACGAAAATGCTGCCGCCAATGCACTCATTTCCGTTCCTGCCCTTGACCTAAAACCCCTCCTTAAAAGAAAGCTCAGGGCTCATTGGCAGAGCACATGGGATAGACAAACACATAACAAACTACACGTTATCAAGCCTCATCTTGGTAACTGGCCACCAGTGTCAATGTCACGCCACACAGAAGTAATACTCACAAGGCTAAGAACAGGACACACATGCAGTACACACTCACACCTTCTCTCTGGCGGCGACCCACCATTGTGTGATCGATGTGGTGAAGCACTTAGCGTGCTTCACATTCTAATCCAGCGTAACGATCTAGACACGCTTAGAAAACAACATTTTATATTACCCTACCGACAACAATTACCATTTCACCCATCAATGTTCATCGGTAGGGAACCTGTGCATGACTTTCACGTTATTTACCCAGGCATTCCGTAGCACGGCCTCCTAACAGAGGCTGCTGCTGCGGTAGTTACACTTAAAGTAAGCACCTGCCTCGCAGCCCTTGGTCTCAAGGGCGCTGACGAGGCATTTGTGCTCGTGCCATATACCCTTAGTTTTATTATTACAACAACCCGACATTCATTCTCACTACAAACACACATCACGTCACGCTCATGATTTTAATGCTTATACGTTTTACCCGCCCTAGGGCGCGGAATTTTAGGCCCATATACAGCCACGTAACACCATCATAGCTCACATCCCTTACATACCATTGTAAACCACCGACCATTGCTACACTTTTATCATTTTCATGGCGCTCTTTGGCCACGCATGGCCCTTGCGCCATTAAAACCCACATATCATCATCTATTGAATCGGAAAGAGCCAACATATTATAGCCTAGCGAACAAATCCTACTCGTCCATAGACCTCAGCATTACATCTCCATCCCTTCTTCCCCTGCTTAATTGGAAAGTTATCGGGAATCCTTACGGAAGCGACCATTTTCCAATAGTTCTAAGCGCACCAACAGGAAATGACTTTCATCCACAGATTCCTAAATGGCAGATTGAAAGGGCCGATTGGGAACAGTTTAAGAAAATTACACTTTTAAGTTGGTCGGAGATGTGTGATTTAAGCGTAGATGCAGCCGTAGACTACTTTACAGCTTTTTTGATTAATGCTGCCACCAAATGCATCCCTCAAACAAGTGGACTGTCTGGCAAACGACGTGTCCCATGGTGGAACACCGAATGTCGAAATGCGCGGAAAAGACAAAACAAAGCGTGGCGGTTACTTCGGGACTCGCCGACAGCGGAAAATCTTACAAATTTTAAGAACGTAAAGTCACAAGGCAGGAGAACGCGCCGACAGGCAAGAAGGGAGAGCTGGGTTAAGTTTTTATCGGGCATCAACTCCTATACACAGGAGGCTAAAGTCTGGAACAGGGTTAGTAGGGTAGCAGGACGACCAACATATTCACTCCCTCTAGTAAATACACAAGGCGACAGCTTGGAAGACCAGGCGAACTTCCTAGGCGCACACTTCGAACAGGTGTCCAGCTCGTCGCAATACTCCGAGGCTTTCCAGAGGTACAGCACGAGAATAGAAAAACAGAAATTAGAACGCAAATGCACAAAATACGAAGCCTACAACCAACCTTTTTCCTTAGCTGAGCTTCCGACATCGCTAGACTGCTGTAATAATTCCGCCCCAGGTTCTGACCGGGTATTATATGAAATGTTGAAACAGCTACCTTCTGAAACACAAGAAACACTGCGCTCTCTTTACAATGTCATATGGTTTTCCGGCGAGATGCCTAGTTCCTGGAAAGAGGCTATAGTGATCCCTGTTTTGAAACAGGGCAAGGATCCAACCGCTGTTACTAGCTACAGGCCTATCGCGCTAACGAGTTGCCTGTGCAAACTCTTCGAAAAAATGATAAACTGCAGGCTAATTCATTTCCTCGAAACAAACAAGTTCCTTGACCCGTACCAGTGCGGATTTCGAGAGGGGCGATCTACAACCGACCACTTAATACGGATTAAAGCACAAATTCGTGAAGCATTTGTCCATCGGCAATTTTTTCTCTCGGTATTCCTGGACATGGAAAAAGCCTATGATACAACATGGCGGTTCGGAATACTGAGAGACCTGTCCCATTTAGGTGTACGAGGTAAAATGCTGGACATAATAGAGAGTTACCTTACGGATCGTACATTCCGTGTCCGAGTGGGAAACATTCTTTCACGACCGTTTGTTCAAGAAACTGGGGTGCCACAAGGTGGTGTCCTCAGCTGCACACTTTTTATTGTAAAAATGAATTCGCTGCATCTATGCATCCCACGCAATATGTTTTATTGCGCATACGTTGATGACGTGCAGATCCTAGTTCTGCCCTTTTCGACCACCGTCCTTCGGTGCGACAGCCCTACTCACTTCGTGTGAGGGGCTTAGCTGAGGAAACGGGTGTGCCACTTTCCGAACACTGTCTATTGGCTCCCGCTGCACAACTACCGCCGTGGCGGTGGCAGCTTATCGACTGCGATCTTTCTTTCATGGAAGTAACGAAACACGCGCCTATTGCACATATCCGTACATACTTCCTTGAACTACAACACAAATACACTTGTGCAGAATTCTTTACAGACGCCTCAAAGTCCAATACTTCTGTGTCTTACGCAGCCGTTGAGCCATCCTTTACGGATTCCGGTATTCAACACCCTGAATCAAGTATCTTCACGGCAGAAGCTTACGCGATACTTGCGGCCGTTAAACACATTCAACAATTAAAACTACAAAAGGCAGTGATTTACACAGATTCTCTAAGCGTGGTAAAAGCTTTAAAAACTCTGAAAAGACACAGAAACCCCGTCTTTGTCTCGCTGTATTCTCGCTTAAGCATGATCTACGCACTCGAACAACATGTCGTAGTGTGCTGGGTGCCAGGGCACCGCGAGATTCAAGGCAACGTGTTGGCGGACCAGCTAGCAGCATCCGCCCACGAAAACAGTCACAATAGATCCTTAGGTATTCCCCCACTAGACTTAAAACACTTCCTGAAAAGAAAGCTCAGAGCCTTTTGGCAGACCACATGGGATATGCATACACGAAATAAGCTACACGTTGTCAAACCGCATCTAGGTAATTGGCCGCCAATATCAAAATCACGCCACACAGAAGTTACACTCTGCAGACTTAGGATCGGTCACACATACAGTACACACACACACCTTCTGTCCGGTGGCGAACCACCTTTGTGTGATAGATGTGGGCAGCCACTCACTGTCCTTCACGTCCTCATCCAGTGCAAGGAACTCGATGCTATAAGAAAAAAACACTTTTCATTACCCTACCGACAGCAATTTCACCTTCATCCTTCAATGTTCATCGGTAGGGACCCGCTTTTTACGTATCAGTCACTGTCTGCTTTTTTAAACGATGTACAGAGTTTTCATGTCATATATCAAGGTGAACCGTAGCACGGCCTCTAAGCGGAGGTCGCTGCTGCGGGGAATACATTAAAGATAGCACTTGCCTCGCGGCCCTTGGGCTCAAGGGCATTGACGAGGCATTCGTGCTGATGTCATATCTTCAGTTTTATTCTTGCGACCACTTGTCATTCATTCCACTACACATATTTCACGTCACTCTGATGATTTTAATGTATATATATATATATATGTTTTACCCGCCTTTAGCGCGAGGAATTTTAAAGCCCTTATACAGCTACTTAGCGCAACCATTGTTCTCATCCTTTGTCCCATGAACTGGCGCTCTTTGGCCATCTCTTGGCCCTTGCGCCAATAAACACCACATATCATCATCATGATGACGTGGAGATCGGTTATAAGTCGTGCAACCTTGCATTGTGTGAGCGGCAGGTACAGCTTGGGTTGAACAAGGTAACCAAGTGGGCAGACGAGAACGGGTTCAGCCTTAACCCACAAAAAAGCACATGCGTATTATTTTCTAGAAAGAGAGGCCTTCATCCCGATCCTGACATTGAACTGGGTGGCCACCGTCTGTCTCTAAAGACGGAGCATAAATTCCTTGGCCTCATTTTCGACACGAAGTTAACGTTCATATCACACATCAAGTACATAAAAAACAAGTGTATAAAAACTATGAATATCATCAAAGTGTTGTCACGCACTACGTGGGGTAGTGACAAGAAGTGCCTGATGAACCTCTATAAAAGCCTCATACGCACGCGCCTAGATTACGGGGCAATATTCTACCAGTCCGCGACACCAAGCGCCTTGAAAATGCTGGACCCCGTCCACCATTTAGGTATTCGTCTTTCAACGGGTGCTTTTCGCACGAGCCCCGTAGAAAGCCTCTACGTCGAATCAAACGAGTGGTCGCTTCAGCTACAGAGATCCTACTTATCATTTGTATATTTTCTCAAAGTGAACGCAAACAAGGAACACCCCTCACACGCCACAATCAATGATTTGTCCACGTCTGCCTTTTTTCACAACCGTCCTTCGGTGCGAGAGCCTTACTCACTTCGTGTGAGATGCTTTGCAGAGGAAATGAGCGTTCCACTTCTTGAACACAGTCTAATGGCCCCCGCTGCTCCGTCTCCCGCCATGGCAGTGGCAGCTTATAGACTGCGACATATCTTTCGTGGAAGTTACAAAACACGCACCTATTGCACATATCCGTACATACTTCCTCGAACTACAACACAAATACACTTGTCCAGAATTCTTTACAGACGCCTCAAAGTCCAGTACTTCTGTGTCTTACGCAGCTATTGGTTCATCCTTTTCCAATGCCGGCATACTACACCCGAATACAAGCATCTTGACAGCAGAGGCCTACGCCATACTTGCGGCTGTCAAACACATCAAAGAATTAAAACTAGAAAGTGCTGTGATATACACTGATTCTCTAAGTGTAGTAAAAGCCCTGAGATCTTTCAAAAAGCATAAAAACCCTGTCCTTATGTCACTCTATTCACTCCTGTGTACGGTCCACACACTCAAACAGCATGTCGTGGTGTGCTGGGTGCCAGGGCACCGAGAGATACAAGGAAACATATTGGCGGATCAGCTAGCTGCATCCGCCCATGAAAATGCTGCCGCCAGTGCACTCATTTCCGTTCCTGCCCTTGACCTAAAACCCCTCCTTAAAAGAAAGCTCAGGGCTCATTGGCAAAGCATATGGGATAGACAAACACATAACAAACTACACGTTATCAAGCCTCATCTTGGTAACTGGCCACCAGTGTCAAAGTCACGCCACACAGAAGTAATACTCACAAGGCTAAGAACAGGACACACATACAGTACACACTCACACCTTCTCTCTGGCGGCGACCCACCATTGTGTGATCGATGTGGTGAAGCACTTAGCGTGCTTCACATTCTAATCCACCCCGCAGGGGCGTCTGTGGAAGCAGGCGTTTGGTGTGTAGCGACACCACGGACCCGAGCTAACGGGGGGGTTTCGACCCTCTCCCACGCCTAGCCGTGCGTGGCGTTGCCGTGTCCGGGGCAAAGGGGATCCTGGGGGTTGAGCCGACGCCGGGTGATTGGACCTTTAAGGCCCCCCGGCAGAGGCAACACACCCCTTTAGCCCCGGCTTCACGCAGACGGCACCCCTGGGCTGACCCACCCAGGGGAAATCGGCAGTCGCCTTTTCCTGTCTCTCTCTCGTCTCAGCTTCGTCTTTCTCTCTCACTTTAAATCTTTCCTGTCTTCTCCTCTTTTCAATTCACTTCCGTTTTTCTAGGCGGCAAGGGTTAACCTTGTGTACTATGTCCAGTCTTGGGCATATATATTGGGTTATAGCTGCAGTGTATAGCTGACGTCTGCAGGTCTTTGAAACCTGCAACGTCCCCTTGTTGGGCTCGCTGGTGGGCGGCTAGCACCGCTGCCGAATAGGAAGACTATTTGATGGCAAACTCTTTTCCCTCTTTACATGATCGCGCTCACAAAAGAGTGCGCACCGAAGTAACCTTGAAGCTCCCACCTCAAATAAATGATGCCTTTCCCCGATTTCATGTCGTGCATGGTCAGCAGCCAGAAAGAACAGCCAGAAATCTCTCACCCTTTCTTGTGTCAAGATCCCTCACAGATAAGCTTGGACCTGGTTTCAAGGTAACAAAAATGGCAAGCGGAGACCTGCTTCTTGAAGTGTGTAGTAAAACCCAGCATGACAAACTGAATACCATTCAGACATTCGGCGACGTCCCTGTCACAATCACAAAGCACAAATCCATGAACACTGTCCGCGGCGTAGTGTCCGACGATGACCTGATTGAACTCAGTGAAACTGAACTGCTCGAGGGCTGGAGTGACCACAATGTAATCAATGTCCAAAGAATCAAAATCCGACGTGACGATAAAGAAATACCCACCAAGCACTTGATCCTGACATTTGGCAGCAGTACATTACCAGAGCACATAGAAACAGGCTACATCCGAATGCATGTCAGACCTTACATACCCAATCCCCGGCGCTGCTTTAAGTGCCAGAGGTATGGCCACGGATCTCAAAGCTGCCGTGGGCGGCTCACGTGTGCTAAATGCAGCTCTCATGATCACCCTGCAGATGAATGCAGCAACACACCCCACTGTATCAACTGTGATGGAGGGCACCCTTCCTACTCCCGGGCCTGCCCTGCATGGAAACGCGAGAAAGACATCATATCACTCAAAGTCAGGGAAAACATTTCTTTCAAAGAAGCACGGAGACGTTTTTCAATAGTAAGTCACAGGACTTACGCTGATGCTGCACTCAAGGGGGCAGTGCGGCAGCAGCTTCCGGTGGCCGTCCGGACCCCAGACATTGGGGCGACGATGAGGCCACCTGCCCCCACGGCGGGTGTGGCTAGTTCCACCCCGCCACCTAAGAAGGACCAGCAGGCCAGTGGCTCAACGGTCCAAAAGACCTCCCCTTCCGAGGAGAGGCCTAAACCTAATGCCCAGACGCGCAGCGCGCGTTCATCCAGCGTCTCTGACGAGACAATGGATACAACACAAGGCCCTTCGGCACTACCGCCGAAAGGCCGCCAGAACTCTCTTGAGCGCTTGCCGAGAGGCAAGCTCAAGAGGTGAGCAGAACACGGAAACGATTACTTGACCTTGGGTCGGGTCTTCTGCGATGCAGAAGCATTACTCTAAGATAGCATAATGGCAGTTCAGGTACTCCATTGGAATGCTCGCGGACTCTTACGCAACCTTGACGACATTAAGGAATTGCTGTCCGAATATAAACCCAAGGTCTTTTGCGTCCAGGAAACCCATTTAAAATCGACAAACAATAACTTTTTAAAACAATACGTTATATACCGAAAGGATCGCGATAGCGGTCTTTCCGCCGCCGGTGGAGTTGCTATATTAGCAGAAAGCTCGATAGCCAGCCAACATTTGGCGCTCAATACTCCTCTTGAGGCGGTCGCTATTCGAGCCATACTGCTTAACTCCTTAATAACTATATGTTCTATATACATCTCACCTGACTATAGACTCTCAAAAACAGAGCTCGAAGACCTACTAGACCAACTGCCAGAACCTTTTATATTGGTTGGAGATCTAAATGCTCATAATCAGCTTTGGGGCGATCCGCGCTGTGATGCGAGGGGGCGCATAATAGAACAGTACTTGCTATCGTCGGGTGCATGTTTGCTTAACAAGGGACAACCTACATTTTACAGCGCGGCACATAAGACATACTCATCAATCGACCTCTCGATCTCCTCTCCTTCGCTCATGCCGTATCTAGAGTGGAAGGTGATCAACAATCCCTATAATAGTGATCACTTCCCGGTGGCCTTGCTAGCTACTGGTAAGCAGGAGGGCCCTACATTTCCTAAACGATGGAAGCTGTCTAAAGCGAACTGGGAACTATTCTATGCGCTATCATCGCTGCTATATAGCACTATAGAACACCTTGATGTTGAGGGTATGGCAGCGTTCATAACAAAATACATCATATCTGCCGCAAGTGAATCGATCCCCAAAGGACTGGGCAGAAGGGCCAATGCTAAGCCATGGTGGAATGAGGAATGCGAAAAGGCAAAAAAGGATCAGAACAAAGCATGGGGCATGCTGTCTCGCTATCCTACAGCTGAAAACTTAATAGAATTCAAGCATTGTAAAGCAAATGGAAGGCGCATCCGACGTATAGCAAAGAGGGAGAGTTGGATGAAATACCTCTCCTCAATTAATTCCTACGCAGACTCGAGAAAAGTCTATCAAAGGGCTAGGATACTCAAGGCGCAACCCGCTAGCCCTCTTCCATTAGTAAGCAGTCTTGGAACCACACTTGAAAGTCAGGCTGACCGGCTAGGAGAGCACTTCCAGCACATATCGAGCTCGGAGCACTACTCAAGGGCATTTCTGAGCCATAAGACAACGGTGGAGTCTTGCCATTTCCGCCCACAGAAACCCACTGAGGGAGGGTACAACAGCCCCATTACTATGCACGAGCTTAATGTTGCACTTAAGAGCTCTGGAAACTCAGCACCGGGGGCAGATCAAATCACATACGAGATGATCAGGCGATTACCCAGAGAAACACTGGAATGCTTACTTGGCCTATATAACAAAATCTTGTCCACAGGGCACATGCCTTATTCGTGGAAGGAGGCCATAATAATCCCCATCCTGAAGCAAGGCAAGGATGCATCGGATGTAAGAAATTACAGGCCTATTGCCCTAACTAGCTGTTTATGCAAGTTGTTCGAAAAAATCATAAACCGCCGTCTAATGTATTTTCTGGAATTTAACGGAATCCTAGATCCGCACCAAGCCGGCTTTCGCGCAAGCAGGTGTACGACAGATAACTTAGTACTGCTAGAATCGTATATTAGGGAAGCATTTGTGCACAAGCAGTATTGCCTCTCTGTTTTCTTTGACCTTGAAAAGGCATACGATACAGCCTGGCGCTATGGAATACTAAGGGACTTGGATAGCTACGGCATATGTGGCAACCTATACAACGTCATACACAGCTACCTGACTGACAGGAAATTTCGAGTACGGGTCGGTACAGCACTCTCCAAAACATACATACAAGAAAACGGAGTCCCGCAGGGGGGAGTTCTCAGCTGCACCCTTTTTATAGTAAAGATGAACTCTCTACGCACTGCTCTCCCACCGACGATATCCTACTCCGTTTACGTAGATGATATCCAAGTAAGCTTTCGGTCGTGTAACTTGTCCATTTGCGAACGGCAAATTCAGCTGGGCGTGAACCATGTCTCGAAATGGGCAAATGAGAATGGTTTCGCAGTTAATGTTGACAAAACTGTTTGTGTCTTGTTTAATAAATCCAGATCTGTTCAGCCGGCCCCTTGTATCAAAATCAATGGCTCACCCATATGTGTTAAGAATGAACATAAGTTTCTTGGGCTAATTTTTGATGTTCGTATGTCTTTCATTCCTCACATCAAGGCACTGAAGTTAAAATGCCTGAAAACGGTGAACTTGCTCAAAATGCTGTCGCACCCATCATGGGGAACTGACACTAAATGTCTGTTATCGCTGTTTAACAGTCTTGTTAAAAGCCGACTAAACTATGGCTGCGTAGTGTACCAATCAGCCTCAAAAACGGCACTTAAGATGCTGGATCCGGTGTACCACATAGGCATTCGTCTTGCTACCGGTGCGTTCCGCACAAGTCCCGTAAGTAGTCTGTACGTTGAGGCAAACGAGTGGCCCATGCAACTCGAGCGTGAATACTGCAGCCTCATGTACACCCTTAAGCTATCTTCCATTCCGACACACCCCTGTGCAAAACTCGTGGCGGACACTTCTGCTCTAAGGTTTTTTGAAAAGCGACCGTCTCTTTCAAAGCCATTCAGTCTTACCTGTACCGCGACAGCTGCTCAAGCCGAAATACCGCTACAACAAGTCGCTCAAGCACCTTCCATAGAGTGGCTCCCACCGTGGCAAAAAACCCACATAAAATGTGACATGTCTTTTTGCCACATAGATAAACAGCGCCATCCTCGTGCAGCTATACAACAGCATTTCCTATCACTCCAGTACAAATATCGTGGCTGTCAGCAATTTTACACAGATGCGTCAAAGACTAGACAATCTGTATCTGCCGCTGCCATCGGGCCTGAATTCGCCTCTTCACAAAGACTGAACACGCACACTAGTATTTTTACCGCAGAAGCATATGCCATATTAACCGCCATAAAATACATCACTAATAATAACATTAAGGAGTCAGTCGTATTTACTGATTCATTGAGCGTTGTTCGTGCATTAGACACTGGCAAACCAAACAAAAATCCAGTCCTCAGTGATTTAGAAAGGCAATTAATTACGGCATATCCGAACACCCCAGAGATTACAGTATGTTGGGTACCTAGCCATGTCGGTATAGATGGGAACGAGAGAGCGGATGCCTGCGCAGCAGTAGCCGCGCAAAAAAGCCATGTTGACGTGGACACTGTACCATACAAAGATCTCAAAGCGCTTGTCCACCGCAATCTACGTGAGAGGTGGCAGAAACAATGGGACCTCGAAATAAACAACAAGCTCCATACAGTGCAACCTCGTATTAAAAACATAGTTTTCCCCGGTCGTGATAGATACAAAGAAGTTGTACTATGCCGACTCCGTATAGGACACACCTATAGCACACATTCCCATCTCTTAAACGGCTCAAACGCACCAAAATGCGAAAGATGTGGGAAGAACCTGTCCGTTTTACACGTCCTTATCGAATGTACTCAAATGGTGATGGAGCGGAAACGCCACTTTCCGGAGATCTCTAAAAGACATATCCCGCTTCATCCATCACTGTTTTTATCAGACAGCCCCATGGTTCCCTTTAACAAACTTTTACACTTTTTAAGCGACGTCCATTTTCTGCAGCGTATATTCTGGCGACCCAGGTAGCAGCCCAGCCCTCAACTCTGAGGGCAAGGCTAGCCTTATTCTTGGTGATATCGGTGGCTTGTCAGACCCTACCACGGTAGGGCCACTTGGTATAAGCCGCCAGATATGTTTGCAGTCCTTCAGCTACTGTTGTGCTATCTGTGCTATATGCAACATTTTATCTATTATGCACAGTATCATCACTGCCCGCGATACCAACATACCATTATCTGACATTCATTGCACATTTTCCATGTCATTGTCATAATTTTATTACGTATATATATATTTTACGCATATTTAGTGCACTGCATTTTAGGCCCTTTACAGCCATGTTACTTTCCCACAGTCATTGATCACACCGATGCATTTACATGTTACATTGCCTTGGCGCTCTATGGCCATTGTAGCCTTTGCGCCATTAAACCATAACAACAACAACACATTCTAATCCAGTGTAATGATCTAGACACGCTTAGAAAACAACATTTTATATTACCCTACCGACAACAATTACCATTTCACCCATCAATGTTCATCGGTAGGGAACCTGTCTTTAAACATCAGTCACTGTTCGCGTTTTTAAAAGATGTGCATGACTTTCACGTGATTTACCCAGGCATTCCGTAGCACGGCCTCCTAACAGAGGCTGCTGCTGCGGTAGTCACACTTAAAGTAAGCACCTGCCTCGCAGCCCTTGGTCTCAAGGGCGCTGACGAGGCATTTGTGCTCGTGCCATATACCCTTAGCTTTTCATTACAACCCGACATTCATTCTCACTACACACACACATCACGTCACGCTCATGATTTTAATGCTTATACGTTTTACCCGCCCTAGGGCGCGGAATTTTAGGCCCATATACAGCCACGTAACACCATCATAGCTGACATCCCTTACATGCCATTGTAAACCACCGACCATTGCTAACTTTTATCATTTTTCATGGCGCTCTTTGGTCACGCATGGCCCTTGCGCCATTAAAACCTACATATCATCATCAGGGAAATAGCGACCGGGCGTCACCCAATGCAAATTACGTAACTGGTGGGCCGTTTAAATATTCCAACCCATTACAAAGGGCTGAGCCATAATTCTTCATCGTCATCAGTCGTCGAGTCAACAAAGTGCACATAATGCCTTACAGACGTGTAGCTGGTGCCTCGCTTCTCCGCAGAATGACGAATAATGGCTTAGTAGGTGCTTCCCAACTTCACAAAATTTGTGATTTATGGCGTAGTGGGTACCTTTCCAGTGTACTTGTAGCACCAAGAGAGCTTAACAGCCTCTAGAAACGCCGCTCTTCCAGCTTTCGCTGTGACTGTGCTGCGGTTTCAGCGCAGGCCTGGCGTTTTTTTCAGTAACTTAGTAACGTACTCGTTACTATTTCGGAACTGTAACGGGTAACGTACTTACGTTAACATTTTTCGGTAACGTGAGGTGTCACGTTACTCGTTACTTTTTCATCCTGTAGGTGCCTTTTTCCCAGAGCTCGCCACGGCAAATTCTTTTGTCGCAGCCTCGGAATGCTGTCCGCCTGCCAGGCACTAACAAAAAAGTGCAGGCGGAATCGCTTTTGTTTGTGGAAAATGTCGGACCAATTCCCAAGACGCGCCGACTAACTTTGGAAAAAGTTGGGCCATCGCTACACAAAGCTTGAAAAAAGCCGCGGAATCCGCCATGAGAAACTGTACGGACACGTTTTTCGTGGAAGTGGATTGTAGCAGGTGGATTGCTGGCACCTGCGCCTTTTCGTGCCCAAGAGACAGGCCGCCCGAAGCCCCGCAGGGGCGTCTGTGGAAGCAGGCGTTTGGTGTGTAGCGACACCACGGACCCGAGCTAACGGGCGGGTTTCGACCCCCTCCCACGCCTAGCCGTGCGTGGCTTTGCCGTGTCCGGGGAAAAGGGGATCCTGGGGGTTGAGCCGACGCCGGGTGATTGGACCTTTAAGGCCCCCCGGCAGAGGCAACACACCCCTTTGGCCCCGGCTTCACGTGAGACGGCACCCCTGGGTTGACCCACCCAGGGGAAATCGGCAGTCGCCTTTTCCTGTCTCTCTCCCCTCTTACATCTTCGTCTTTTCTCCCACTTTTCATCTTTCCTGTCTTCTCCTCACTTCTATTTACTTCCGTTTTCCTGGCGGCGAGGGTTAACCTTGTGTGTGTGCCCTCTCTTGGGCACATTGTATTTGGTTATAGTGGCTGTGTACAGCTGACGTTGGCATGCCTTATATATATATCTAAGTGCTGTCGCGTCCCCATGTTGGGCTCCATGGTGGGCGGCTGGCATGGCTGCCGAAACTATACATAATCTATGGCCTCAACCTCATTTCCTCCACTGAATGATCGTCGTCTCACAAAGAGAGGGCTCACCGAAGAGACTCTTAATGCCTTGTTGAAACCCACAGAAATTTTTCCACGCTTCCACGTAATCCACTGCGAAACACTCGAAAAGAACGAAGAACGATCTCTCAGTTTCTTGTATCGAAATGCCTCACCGACACACTCGGTCAAGGCTATAAGGCTACAAGAATGGCTAGTGGGGACCTTCTTCTGGAAGCGCATAGTAAGATCCAGTACGAAAAACTTTCAAAACTCACCTCTTTTGGAAGCACCCCTGTCTCACTTACACCACACCGATCCCTCAACAGCTCCCGAGGTGTAGTGTCTGACCAAGACCTGCTTGACTTGACTGAGAGTGAGCTCCTTGAGGGCTGGAATGAACACCATGTGACGCACGTACAGCGAATTAAAATCAGACGTGACGACAAAGAAATCCCGACAAAACACCTGATTATCACATTTTCCACAAGCACCCTACCAGAATATCTTGAAACAGGCCACCTGAAGCTTAAGGTCAGACCTTACATCCCAAACCCGCGGCGTTGCTTTAAGTGCCAGCGTTTCGGTCACGGCTCTCAGAGCTGCCGCGGCCGTCAAACCTGTGCCAAATGTAGTTCGCACGATCACCCTGCAGACGACTGTGTAGAAGTTCCGCGTTGTGCAAACTGCGAAGGTGGGCACGCAGCCTACTCTCGTAGCTGTCCCGCATGGAAAAAAGAAAAAGAAATAATAACACTCAAGGTAACGGAAAACATCTCCTTTAGGGAGGCGCGAAAACGCCTTTCTTTTCCACAGGGAACTTCATTCGCGGACGTGGCACGCAAGGGGGCAGTGTCACAAAGGTTCGCGGCGGCCGCACGTACCACGCACAGTGGACGGGCGGTAGCGCCAACTGCCCCCTCAGCGGAAGCAGCCCGTACTGCTCCGCAACCAAAGGGCATGCTGGCCTCTGGATCTGCAGGCCCAGGGCCTTCTGTTCAGGCAGAAAGCCCCAAAACACTGACACCCGTCCGCGTGAGCCGCGACCGGGCATCCAGCGCCTCTGCCGATGTGATGGACACAACGGCAAGCCCAACGGCGTCTCAGGCGCCGAAGGAGCGGCGCAGCTCGTTGGAGCGCGCCAAAAAAGAAAAAGCCCGCATCACAGGGCCTGGAAAGGGCTCTGTGACCTAAGGTAACAGTTCTTTCAGTACACACAGCACTAATTTACACTCAAAATGCATACACAAATTATACAATGGAACGTCTGAGGTCTACTAAGAAACCTCGACTATATCCAACAGCTGCTACATGAACACTCACCAAAAGTGCTGTGTGTACAGGAAACACATTTAAAATCCAAAAACACGAATTTTCTACGCCAATATGTCATATTCCGAAAGAACCGGGATGATGCTGTGGCGTCATCTGGTGGCGTAGCCGTTATAGTTAACCAAGGAATTGCATGTACCCACTTACCACTCCAAACGTCCCTTGAGGCAGTGGCTGTTCGAGCCGTTCTATTCAACAAACTGATCACAATCTGCTCACTTTACATGCCCCCGCACTGCAAGCTCCAAAAATATGAATTCGAGTCCTTAATAGATCAACTTCCAGAACCATTTCTGGTCCTTGGAGACTTAAATGCACACAACAGTCCATGGGGTGACTCTCGCTGCGATGCGCGAGGACGTCTGATTGAACAGTTCCTTCTCTCTTCTGGCGCATGTCTCTTGAATAAAAAAGATGGTTGATCCCTCCGTCATAGGAATCGGATTAACACGAAAGTAAAGCGTGCCCTTACAGAAGTAACTGAATGTTTACTGTACATTGATATAAGAGAGTTTGCACAATGTATATTGATGTATGGCAGCTATAGCACCGTTTAACGTGGATGCACCTACTTTGATGATTGGTGGTACATCTCCATCCCGACGACTAACGTCCATGATAAATAATTAAACAAACCCTTGTGGTAGCTATAGTAGTTAACGGTGAAAGCGTAATCAGAGAACGAGGTGTGATAGCCAGAAGAGCGTCGCATATTGGACGCATAACTTTGTCGCCATCCTGCGGCATGTTAAAATGTGATTGAACACCACGGCCATACTAGAGGGAAACGCAAAGCGCGTCGCCCGCCCCGGTAGCCCGGCCGCGATTTTTCTCGCGGCGAGCGCGTGAGCGTGGAACGCAGTGTTACAGCCATGGTGAGGCAGGCGCGCGTCGCAGAGCTATTGGCATCTTCGGCTGGCGGCACTCGTGGCGTATTCTGCGCACTCGTGCGGTGCCGTACGCTCGTCTGGGCACCACGCTTGCGGTGCCGCATGTTCGGCTGGGCCGGCCACGACACGAGTGCACGCCACCGCGCCACCGCGGAGATCGACGGTGGAGCGTGATGCAATCCCGTCGTTCAGCGCGCGCTGGCAGACGACGCTGCGACGTTCCATCCCCGCAGGGGCGTCTGGAAACAGGCGTTTGATGTGTAGCGACACCACGGACCCGAGCTAACGGGGGGCTTCGACCCCTCCCACGCCTAGCCGTGCGTGGCTGTGCCGTGTCCGGGGAAAAGGGGATCCTGGGGGTTGAGCCGACGCCGGGTGTTTGGACCTTTAAGGCCCCCCGGAAGAGGCAACACACCCCTTTGGCCCCGGCTTCACGTAGACGGCACCCCTGGGCTGACCCACCCAGGGGAATTCGGCAGTCGCCTTTTCCTATGTCTCTCTTCCTACATCTTCGTCTTTCGCTCTTACTTTAAATCTATCCTGTCATCTTCTTTCTTCCGTTTACTTCCCAATTTTCCAGGCGGCGAGGGTTAACCTTGTGTAGTTATCCAACCTCGGATAGGTATATTTGGTTATAGCGGCGATGCATGGCTGACGTCTCCAAGTGTTATTCAACCTTGTAGCGTCCCCTTGTTGGGCTCGGTGGTGGGTGGCCACCATCGCCGCCGAACTTTACTCATGGCAACCCTCATGGCAAACTCTCTGCCCTCACATCCTGATCGCTCTCTCAAAAGGTGGCGCACCGAAGATACATCACTTTTCGCTAAACAGAAGCAGGCTTTCCCCAAGTTCCACGTTGTGCACAGTAATCATGAAACCAAAACAGTCCGAACTATGTCACCATTTCTTGTCTCAAAGTCGCTGACGGATGCAATTGGCCCAGGCTATAAAGCTACGAAGATGGGAAGCGGAGATCTTCTTCTTGAAGTCCGCGACAAAGAACAGTACGATAAACTAGGACACCTTGTGGCTTTTGGCAGTTTTCCGATCTCTGTGACAGCACATCGCACAATGAACACTGTGAAGGGCGTAGTGTCTGACGAAGACCTAGTAGAACTCACTGAAGCAGAACTCTTAGATGGATGGAAAGATCAAGATGTAGTAAATGTCCAGCGCATCACAATCAGGCGAAACAACAACGAAATCCCGACGAAACATTTAATACTCACTTTTAATTCTACTACCCTACCTGAGACTCTAGAAACCGGCTATGTGAAACTTCATGTTAGACCATACATTCCAAACCCGCGACGTTGCTTTAAATGCCAACGGTTCGGTCATGCGTCACAGAGCTGCCGAGGGCAGCTTACTTGTCCTAAATGCGGAACAACGGGCCATTCTGCCGAAGAATGCACTCAAGATGAGACACACTGCGCGAACTGCGATGGAGACCACCCTGCATACTCCAGAGCTTGTCCAACTTGGAAGAAAGAAAAAGAAATAATAACGCTAAAAGTCAAAGAGAACATAACGTTCCGTGAAGCGCGACAACGTCTTTCATCGTCCTTCGCTTTCAAAACGTCTTTTGCCGAAGTGGTGCGACAGGGGGCGGCACCACAACGGCCTATCGCGGTTGCCCGGACCACGCGCAGCGTGCCGAGGCAAACGCCACCCGCCCCCATGGTGGGAGCAGCGAAGGCTGCGCCGCCTACTCTGAATCTGACCACACCGGCGGCCACTACAAGCTCCGGCACCGTAGAGGCCAAGGAGAGCGCATCGCCCTCCGGCTCGGTGGCGTCCAAGACTTCGTCACACCAGGCGAAGTGCCCACCTGCCAAGCCAGAGATGCCGGCGACTCCAGGGTCGTCGGGTCTCACAACCACGCCTCGCCAGGCGAGGCCGGACAAACAAGCCAGCAGCTCGCATACGCGGGCGTCCAGTGCCTCAAACGAGGCAATGGACACAACTCCGGTGCCTCTGGTACCGAAAGAGCGGCGTAGCTCCCTGGAGCGCGCTAAGAAAACCAAAAAGCCGATAATGGGGCCCGACGACGGCCCTGCTACTTGAGCTCTAAATCTCGACCTAAACAACACCCACTTCCTTCTCGTACACACAGCACTACCTGACATCCAATATGGAAGCACAAATTATACAATGGAACGTGAGAGGACTGCTTAGAAATCTCGACGATGTCCAAGAACTCTTACACAAACATACACCAAAGGTGCTGTGTGTACAAGAAACACACCTAAAATCCAAACACACGAACTTTCTACGCAGCTACATTATTTTCCGGAAGGACCGGGATGATGCCATCGCGCCATCGGGGGGTGTAGCCGTTATAGTTAATCAAGGAGTAGCATGCACACATTTACCACTTCGAACTTCCCTTGAGGCGGTGGCTGTTCGAGCGGTTCTTTTGAACAAACTCGTGACCATTTGCTCTCTCTATATACCTCCACATTACCAACTGCAAAAAAATGAATTTCAGTCTTTAATAGATGAGCTCCCTGAACCTTACCTTGTACTTGGGGACTTTAATGCGCATAGCTGTCTATGGGGTGACTCCCGCTGCGATGCGCGAGGCCGTGTAATTGAACAGTTCCTTTTCTCTTCCGGCACGTGTCTCTTGAATAAAAAAGAGCCAACATACTATAGCCTTGCGAACAATACCTACTCGTCCATAGACCTCAGCATCACATCTCCATCACTTCTGCCCCTTCTAACATGGAAAGTCATTAATAATCCCTATGGAAGTGACCATTTTCCTATAGTTCTGAGCACCCCAATAGTTAATGAATGTCCTCCACAGGTTCCCAAATGGCAAATTGACAAAGCCGATTGGGAACAGTTTCGTAAAATGGCTCTCTTAAGTTGGACCAACATGCGTGCTTTAAGCATAGATGAAGCTGTCGACTACTTTACAGCTTTTTTGATTAATGCCGCAATGAAGTGTATCCCACAAACAGCTGGACTGCCCGGCAAACGACGTGTGCCATGGTGGAACACCGAGTGTCGAAACGCGCGCAAAAAACAAAATAAAGCATGGAGGCTGCTTCGGGACTCGCCGACAGCCGAGAATCTGGACAGTTTTAAAAACATAAAGTCACAAGGCAGGAGAACTCGCCGACAGGCAAGAAGACAAAGTTGGCAGAAATTTTTATCGGGAATTAACTCATATACACAGGAGGCTAAAGTCTGGAACATGGTTAGCAGGGTAGCAGGCCGACAAGCACATTCACTTCCCCTAGTAAACACACAAGGTGACAGCTTGGAAGACCAGCCGAACTTCCTAGGTGCACACTTCGAACAGGTGTCGAGCTTGTCACACTACACGGAAGATTTCCAACGATACAAAACAAGAATCGAAAAAGAGAAACTAGAGCGTAAATCCACAAAACACGAAGCATACAATGAACCTTTCTGCATAGCTGAGCTACAAGCATCGCTTAATTGCTGCAATAATTCCGCCCCAGGCTCCGACCGTGTTGTGTATGAAATGTTGAAACACCTGCCATTTGAAACACAAAAACCCTCCTTTCCCTATATAATGCTGTTTGGTTTTCCGGTGAGATCCCCTCGGCCTGGAAAGAAGCCATTATTATTCCTATTTTAAAACAGGGCAAGGACCCATCCTCCGTTGCGAGCTACAGGCCCATTGCACTAACAAGCTGCTTGTGTAAACTTTTTGAAAAGATGATAAACCGCCGACTTATACATTTCCTCGAAGCAAACAAATCAATTGACCCATACCAGTGCGGTTTTCGAGAGGGTAGATCTACCTCTGACCACCTTATCCGTATCGAGGCACAAATTCGCGACGCTTTTGTTCACAAGCAATTCTTCCTTTCGGTGTTCCTCGATATGGAAAAGGCCTACGACACCACATGGCGCTTTGGAATATTAAGAGACCTGTCCCACTTAGGGGTACGCGGGAGAATGTTAAATATAATAGAGAGTTACTTGTCCAATCGAACATTTCGTGTTCGAGTGGGCAATGCCTTGTCCCGAATATTTGTCCAGGAAACTGGAGTGCCGCAAGGTGGTGTCCTGAGTTGCACACTTTTTATTATAAAAATGAATTCCCTACGTCTGTGTATTCCACGCAATATGTTTTATTGCACATATGTCGACGACGTGCAGATCGGTTATAAATCCTGCAACCTTTCAATGTGCGAGCGGCAGGTGCAACTTGGTGTAAACAAGGTAACCAAATGGGCAGACGAGAACGGGTTCTGCCTTAACCCGCAAAAAAGTACTCGCGTATTATTCTCAAGAAAGAGAGGCCTCCATCCCGATCCGGACATTAATCTGCATGGTCAGCGGCTGCCTGTGAAAACGGAGCATAAATTCCTCGGCGTAATTCTAGACACGAAACTAAGCTTCATATCACACATAAAGTATATAAAGAACAAGTGCTTAAAAACCATGAATATTCTAAAGGTGTTGTCACGCACTACTTGGGGTAGTGACAAGAAGTGTCTGATGAATCTTTATAAAAGCCTCATACGCACGCGCCTGGATTATGGGGCGATAATATATCAGTCTGCGACACCAAGCGCGTTGAAGATGCTTGACCCTGTCCACCACTCGGGTATTCGTCTTTCTACGGGCGCTTTTCGCACCAGCCCCGTGGAAAGCCTCTACGTCGAATCGAACGAGTGGTCGCTCCACCTGCAGCGATCCTACATGTCGTTTCTATACTATCTCAAAGTCAACGCAGACAAAGAACACCCCTCACACCCCACAATAAATGATTTATCTAGTTCTGCCCTTTTCGACCACCGTCCTTCGGTGCGACAGCCCTACTCACTTCGTGTGAGGGGCTTGGCTGAGGAAACGGGTGTGCCACTTTTCGAACACTGTCTATTGGCTCCCGCTGCACAACTACCGCCGTGGCGGTGGCACCTTATAGACTGCGACCTTTCTTTCATGGAAGTAACGAAACACGCGCCTATTGCACATATCCGTACATACTTCCTTGAACTGCAACACAAATACACTTGTGCAGAATTCTTTACGGACGCCTCAAAGTCCAATACTTCTGTGTCTTACGCAGCCGTGGGGCCATCCTTTACAGATTCCGGTACTCTACACCCTGAATCAAGTATCTTCACGGCAGAAGCTTACGCGATACTTGCGGCCGTTAAACACATTCAAAAAGTAAAACTACAAAAGGCAGTTATTTACACAGATTCTCTAAGCGTGGTAAAAGCTTTAAAAACTCTGAAAAGACACAAAAACACCGTCTTTGTCTCGCTGTATACTCTTTTATGCACGATATACGCACTCGAACAACATGTCGTAGTGTGCTGGGTGCCAGGGCACCGCGAGATTCAAGGCAACGTGTTGGCGGACCAGCTAGCAGCATCTGCCCACGAAAACAGTCACAATACATCCTTAGCTATTCCCCCACTAGACCTAAAACACTTCCTGAAAAGAAAGCTCAGAGCCTTTTGGCAGACCACATGGGATATGCATACACGAAATAAGCTACACGTTGTCAAACCGCATCTCGGTAACTGGCCGCCAGTATCAAAATCACGCCACACAGAAGTTACACTCTGCAGACTTAGGATCGGTCACACATACAGTACACACACACACCTTCTGTCCGGTGGCGAGCCACCTTTGTGTGATAGATGTGGTCAGCCACTCACTGTCCTTCACGTCCTCATTCAGTGCAAGGAACTCGATGCCATCAGAAAAAAGCACTTTTTATTACCCTACCGGCAGCAATTTCCATTTCATCCTTCAATGTTCATCGGTAGGGACCCGCTTTTTACATATCAGTCACTGTCTGCTTTTTTAAACGACGTACAGAGTTTTCATGTCATATATCAAGGTGATCCGTAGCACGGCCTCTAAACAGAGGTCGCTGCTGCGGTGAATACGTTAAAGACAGCACTTGCCTCGCGGCCCTTGGACTCAAGGGCATTGACGAGGCATTCGTGCTGACGTCATATCTTCATAGTCTTATTCTTGCGACCACTTGCCATTCATTCCACTACACATATTTCACGTCACTGTCATGATTTTAATATATATATATATATGTTTTACCCGCCTTTAGCGCGAGGAATTTTAAGGCCCCTTTACAGCTACTTACCGCAACCATTGCTCACATCCTTTGTCTCATGAACTGGCGCTCTTTGGCCATCAATTGGCCCTTGCGCCATTAACCACCACATATCATCATCATCATCATCAGCTGCGACGTTCCATCAATGCAGGCGCAATTTACAGCTGGCGCTGCAGCAGAACACGGCCTGACTGGAGGTAAAACACGCGTGCGCTGTAAATCGTCCGGCCGTGCTCACACAAGGCTACTTTTGCTGTCGGGATTTCACCGGAGAGCAAAGACGATGCAGAAACTACCAACCTTCGTCGAGTTTGTGCAAAACTGACGCAGCAAAAGTGCGTGTAGAGCAGGCGAGTTCACGCTGGACGCACAGCGTCTCGCAAGCGTGTCTAATCGTCTGGTTTTCCGTCGTTCGCGCTCTCAATTCCAGTGCAAATCCGCCGTTGCAAAATGTCGTCTGCTGAATTTCGACTGCTGTGCGCGTCTCGCAGACGGCGCTGCTGTCGCAGATTCGAGTTCCCTGGCTCACACGTTCGTCTGGGCCGTAGCGGGGCCTGAAACTCGGGCGGTGTTTGACGTAACTTCCCTTCCACCGCGACGGTGCCAGTGCGGCTCAGCCGAAGATGCCATATGTGTGGTGTGAATTAACGTGTCGCTGTGAGCGACGCCGACGCTGACGCTTTTACGACGCTTGGGCAGAGGTCGCCACCTCGCGGTGTGTTAAGGCATTGACAAAATTCAACTTCTATTGAAAACGCGCCGAATGGGACGGACACGTAAACGCGTTGCAGGTGCTAGTCGCGGAGGCCGCAACAATGACGAATTACTTTACCTTAGCACTCCCAGAGGTCAACACCACACCGCCGACCGGGAGAGTGGTAGATATAAAAGGCGCGTTCGTAAAGCCTCCAGAGTATGTGACCGTGGCGCAGTGGATAGCGTGCCCAGCATCTGTTGTTGCGGACAGAGCGGTCGTGGGTTCGATGCCCGTTGACGGTAGCTTTTTTCTTTGCCATCTGATTGTGTATATTTTTTCGACGTCATTTCCGTGACGGAAATACGTCACTGAAGTCTTGGTCGACCCCGGCATAAAACACTTTCGTGTTAAAACTACCAACATATTATTGCCTTGCAAACAGAACATTCTCGTCTATAGATCTCAGCATAGCGTCTCCATCACTTCTGCCCCTAGTTGAATGGAAAGTTATCAATAATCCTTACGGAAGTGACCATTTTCCAATACTTCTGAACACACCAATTACAAATGAATGTCCCCCTAAGGTTCCAAAATGGCTGATTGAGAAGGCCGATTGGGAACAGTTTCGGAAAGTTACACTGTTAAGTTGGACGGACATGTCTTCCTTAAGCATAGACGCAGCTGTAGAATACTTTACATTATTTCTGATTGATGCCGCAACCAAATGTATTCCACAATCAAGTGGATACTCTGGAAAACGACGAGTTCCATGGTGGAACAAGGAGTGCAGAAATGCGCGTAAGAAACAAAACAAAGCATGGAAGTTGCTTCGCGACTCCCCGACAGCGGAGAATCTTACAGATTTTAAGAATATCAAGTCTCAAGGCAGGAGAACGCGCCGACAGGCTAGAAGGGAGAGTTGGCACACAAGAAGGCAAACTGTGGAACATGATTAGTAGGGTAGAAGGACGACAAACACATTCATTGCCTCTAGTAAACACACAAGGCGGCAGCTTAGAAGAGCAAGCAAACTTCCTAGGCGCGCATTTCGAACAAGTGTCCAGCTCGTCGCACTATTCCGAGGCTTTCCAACGCTACAAGACAACAATAGAAAAACAGAAATTAGAGCGCAAATCCACAAAACACGATGCGTACAACAGAGCTTTCTCCTTAGCTGAGCTGCCCCAGCAGGGGCGTCTGCGCAAGCAGGCGTTTGGTGTGTAGCGACACCACGGACCCGAGCTAACGGGGGGGTTTCGACCTCCTCCCACGCCTAGCCGTGCGTGGCTTCGCCGTGTCCGGGGAAAAGGGGATCCTGGGGGTTGAGCCGACGCCGGGTGATTGGACCTTTAAGGCCCCCCGGCAGAGGCAACACACCCCTTTGGCCCCGGCTTCACGTAGACGGCACCCCTGGGCTGACCCACCCAGGGGAAATCGGCGGTCACCTTTTCCTATCCCCCTCTCTGATCTTTCACTTTCCTATCTTCTTTCGTCGCTGTCCTGTCTCCTATTCCCTTCAGTTACTTCGCAATTTTCATAGGTGGCTTGGGTTAACCTTGTGCAAGTAGCCAACCTTGGTCTATGCGCATTTGGTTATAGCAGCGGTGTACGGCTGGCGTCTGCATGTTTTCAATTCCGTGAATCTTGTAGCGTCCCCATGTTGGGCTCCGTGGTGGGTGGCCGCCATTGCTGCTGAATCATTTTCCATTATTATGCATAGAGCATTCCCATTAATAAGCGATCGTGCCGCTTCAAAGCGTGTACGCACCGAAGACCTGAACTTTCTAAGCCGACCAAAAGAAATATTCCCTACCTATCACGTAGTGCACTGTGAAAAGACTGACAAAACAGCTAGAACCGTGTCCCCATTTGTAGTATCCAGAACACTGACAGCTACCTTAGGTGCTGGTTATAAAGTTACAAAAATGGCCAGTGGCGACCTCCTTCTCCAACTTCATGACAAAATACAGTTTGATAAATTAAAGAACCTCGTAACTTTCGGCGAAATCCCCATCACTGTCACACCCCATCGATCAATGAATTCCGCACGTGGCGTCGTGTCAGATACAGACCTCCTTGATCTTACTGAGACGGAACTCCTAGAAGGCTGGAAAGATCAGCACGTGACCAATGTGAAACGAATTATAATCAGGAGAAATAACCAAGAAATTCCCACTAAACACTTAATACTGACCTTTTCTACAAGTGAACTGCCACAGAGCATTGAAACCGGGTACACAAAAACAGCTATTAGACCATACATCCCGAACCCCCGCAGATGTTTTCAATGTCAAAGATTTGGCCACGGATCTCAGAGCTGCCGTGGTCGACCTACCTGTGCGAAATGTGGTGTCCAAGGCCATGCCTCGGACACCTGTAACGAAACACCACACTGTGTGAACTGCGACGGCGACCACGCTGCGTATTCACGTGCCTGCCCAAACTGGAAAAAGGAAAAGACATCATTTCATTGAAGGTTCGAGAAAACATCTCATTCAAGGAAGCACGCAGGTGCTCGGCCTTTCACGGCCAAACCTATGCTGATGCGGCGCGTCAGGGGGCAGCGTCGCATCGGCCACCGCCACTGTCCCGGCCCACGCAAAGTGAGCCACCGACCGTGGCGGCTGCCCCCATGGTGGCAGCAGTCAAGACTGCTCCACCTACCAAGCCACTGATCCAGGCGACTCCAGGGTCGTCGGGTCTTACGACCACGCCTCGCCAGGCGAGGTCGGAAAAAAAACCAGCGGCTCGCGTACGCGGGCGTCCAGTGCCTCACACGAGGCAATGGACACAACTCCGGTACCCCTGGTACCGAAAGAGAGGCGTAGCTCCTTGGAGCGCGCCAAGAAAACAAAAAGCCGATAACAGCGCCCGCCGACGGCTCTGTTACTTAAGTTCCAACTTTCCGTTTGAAAAACAGCTACTTCCTTTTCGTACACACAGCACTACTTCACTTCCAATATGGAAACACAAATCATACAATGGAACGTCAGAGGACTCCTTAGAAATCTCGATGTCCAAGAACTATTACACAAACACTCACCAAAAGTGCTGTGTGTACAAGAAACACACCTAAAATCGAAACACACCAACTTCCTACGTAGTTCCCCGCAGGGGCGTCTGCGCAAGTAGGCGTTTGGTGTGTAGCGACACCACGGACCCGAGCTAACGGGGGGTTTCGACCCCTCCCACGCCTAGCCGTGCGTGGCTTTGCCGTGTCCGGGGAAAAGGGGATCCTGGGGGTTGAGCCGACGCTGGGTGATTGGACCTTTAAGGCCCCCCGGCAGAGGTAACACACCCCTTTGGCCCCGGCTTCACGTAGACGGCATCCCTGGGCTGACCCACCCAGGGGAAACCGGCAATCGCCTTTTCCTGTCTCTCTCTCTCGCCTCATCTTCGTCTTTCTCTCTCACTTTTAAACTTTCCTGTCTACTTCTCCCTTCTCGTTACTTCCGATTTTTCCTGGCGGCAAGGGTTAACCGTGTGTGGCTCCCAACCTTGGGTAGACCATATTAGGTTATAGTGACGGCGTACTGCTGGCGTTGCGCAGACTTTTCGTATGTTCTGCCACGTCCCCCTGTTGGGCTCCGTGGTGGGTGGTAGGCGCCGTTGCCGAACAAGCGACTTTTTCCATGGGACCCTCGAACCCCTCTTCCACCGATCGTGCCCCAAAAAGGGTACGCACCGATGCATCCCAATTCTTCTGGCCCAAAAACAATGACAATTTTCCGAAATACCACGTGGTTCACTGTGAACAAACATCTGAAAAAGCTAGAGCCATTTCACCTTTTCTTGTTGCTAAGTGCTTGAAAGACACCATAAGGACGGGATATAA